>NC_141333.1:11255272-11305272 GCF_037954235.1 Aulostomus chinensis | reverse complement strand
GCCAGATTTATCAGCGGCCTTCAGTCAAGTTTTATGAGGTATACGTGTTAATAAAATTGCCAATGCGGTTTTGTGCTGTTAAGTTTCTTGTCAAGAGAAGGTAAATATTCAATATTAAAGACTATGCAAGGATTTATCAAGTGCCAACAATATACAGCCTTACTTTACTTGAGTTTAGGGAAATAGACATGAAGTTCCACTCAAATATCACTTGTGAATTAGCTAATACAGGTGTCAATTTTTGATTAAATGATTTCACTTGTGTGGCCTCACAAAAAAAATTAATAACTCCTATTGTGTTGGGCTGTTATGTTAATAGGAAAGGGAATTATTCTGTTTTGATGGCACAATGTTACCAGCCAAACCTTCCCCTTTTATCAAGATGGAGGGGGAAAAAAAGATTGTTTAATTACTGAAAGTGGAAAGAAGAAAAGAAAAAGGAACCATGTGAGGACTACAAGCATGGCTGTTGTTCCTGACATGCCTTCGGCGAGGCTTCTCCTAGCTTCCTTCAGGGCTGACGTACTGGCTGAAGCCTGCAGACGGGTCGACGAGCAGCCAACCACCAGTCCTGGTTATTCAGCAGTTCTTCCAAAAAGCCCTTGACCTTCCTTTCACAGTCAGAATCTTCAGGGTGACCCAGTCCAGAGGGGTGGGAGGGGTAAATTCTTGGCAACAGGAGAGGGAGGGGGAGGAGGAGGACGAGGAACAGTGCTCACTTGTGTTGATCTGATTCTGAGTGATTAAAACCAGTACAGCTGAAGGTTATATTGCACAAGTAGGAATAGGAGAGACGGACAGGTGACGTAGAGGTTACAGACTGCTGGGGGTTGTTCTATGGGTGGTGAAGCGGTGTCCGTTGTTCGGCCCAGCGTTGGAAACACAAAGCGCAGCGGCATTGTTTGTCTGGATCTTGAGCCCATACGCAGCTACTACAGGTGGGAGAGGCCTCATTTACGAGTCCAGAGAGTCAGCTGGAAAATGAACAAGAGACAAAGAGAGAATAATAAGTTCTACAAAACAGGATTATTTCCCTCAGTTCTCTCCAACTCAGTACAATTAAATCTTATGAGTGGAGATGGAGGAAACTGAACCCTTTCATGAATTCAAAAGAAAGGGTTACATCACTTCCACAAAAACTCACCATCTCGGTTCTTACCTCCAATAAAATTAGGACACTGTATTACATGGTTTCATCTCCAGTGTTCTATTCTGAACTACATCTTTTCTGTTTGATGGTACCTCTCAGGTTGGAGACAATTAAAAAAAAAAAAAAAGCATTTTCAATCTCAATATCAGAGCGATGTTCATTCCTCTATGAAGTTCAACAAAGAACTAGTGATCATATTGTTATTCTGTGCACAACCTTACAGAAAACTAAAAATGTCTCCAAGAAACTTGAGTAAACAGGAAAGTTTCTATATTAGTTTTATGGCAAATTAAGGGAATCTTTCAGTAATCAAACAATGAATTAGGAACCATTGGTTGTTTAAGGAACTCCCCATTATTGAGGAGATATGTGTTATTGTTGCCCTCGCTAGAGACGGACAAGTGGATAGGTGCATTAGGGAGCAGAGACCTATATAGACCAGATGACTGCTAGTTAGCTCAGCGAAATGGATGCTAACAAGCAGGAAATGTTAGCATCCCACTGTCAAAGATCAAAACTTGCACTTGTTACCTTCTTGTGGCGGGTCAACACTGATCTCCTCCGTCTCCTCTGTGTCGTCCCTCATCTCTTCATCACCATCTTCGTCTTCTTCGAGTTCGCTGGCGATGAGCTGGCGTGCCAGCTTGATGTTCAGACCCTCGTTGTAGTGCATCTTCCTCATCATCTGAAAATGTTTCTTTTTGGCTGCAATGGAAGGTACATTTGTAATCATTTAAAAGAACAATAGGTGTATGAAGAAACTCCTACAGACAAGGATTTCAAAATAATGAATATCATATTTACATTCACACATCTGCGTGGGTCAGTAAAGCCTGCATGGTACCAGCTTGTCTTCGCGTGCATTTCATATCAGGTTTCGATATCCTCTACAGAAATGATACTCCCTTAGAGTAGCTCATCATCAAAGTGATGGAATATGTCACTACTATCATGTCTTTTTCCAAAAACAATATATAGGAACGATGGTTGACATTGAAATTATTGTGTTTTGGACTCTTGCTATGCGGCAGTACGGTGCAACAATGAGACTTATTGTGTTTCAGAATGAAGGCAGCAGGACAAAATACAGTTTTGGAAAAAAAATGACAGTTTGGGAAATCCTCAGACATCGAAGGCAATGCGGGACATTTCTCTCTGATGCATGAGTGCGTCTGCAGTATTTTCATGTCCCCTTTTAGTATCAGCTTGTTTGGAACCTGAAATAACCAGATACTATCCACAGAATTCGGCCAAAAAAGGAGAGAAGAGTCACGTCCAGCTGGTAGCATGTGGTGCTAAAACTTCTAAGGACGGCAGGGCGATAAACATGAAAGCTGTGATGTGGTGATGAAGAACCCATACATCCATCCATTTTCTACCTCTTATCCTGTTAAGGGTCGTGGGGGGGCTGGAGCCTATCACAGCAGCCTTTGGGCGAGAGGTGGGGTTCACCCTGGACGGGTCACCAGTCCATCACAGGGCCAGCACATACAGACAGACAACCATTCACGCTCACAGTCACACCTACGGTCAATCCCTCATCCCCTCTTGATGTCTTTGGACTGTGGGAGGAAGCCCGAGTACCCAGAGAGAACCCACACAGGCACAGAGGGAGCATGCAAACTCCACACAGAAAGATTCCGTGCTCGAGCCGGGGCTCAAACCCGGTATCAGCTTGCTGTAAGGCGACAGTGCTAAACACTTCACTACCATGCCGCCAGTGATGAAGAAAAAGATTCTGAAATGCAGCTGAGATGCTGGTTCGGTGACTGAGGTCGTGTTCTGCAGTAAAAACTTCACAATCAATATGACACAAGGACAAACCTTTAAATAGAAGACTTCTCCAGGACTAATGTGTTTCTAGGGGAAATCAAACTCTATATGGGACAAAGTCAGACACCAGATGAGGCCTTTGTTAGTCCTTCGTGACCTCGAGATGGGTGGAAATTTGATTTAAATACTAAAACAGACGGTGAGGCTAATAAGGCTGGGCTGGGTTGTGAATTTGTCTGTAAGTGCGGTTGATCAATAAGCTGTTCATAAGGTGTTCAATATGGAAACAGTGTTACTGGGAAAAAGAACGATGAAAGATTCGGGTATTTTTTTTGTACATATCTGGGTGTGCTGTGTTTTTGTGTAAACGGCTCACCTCTTTGCTTCTTATAGATGTTTTTGAATTTAAAAAAAGAGACACTTGCTTACTTGGGGTCAAATATGGTTCTCAGAAACACGAGGAGCAGGGGTACTCTTGTGAAGAGTTTTTGTTTGAGTAAAGGTTAAAGATGGAGAATTTTGGTATCTTTTATTGTGATGATTGTTGTCTACCTTGAAAAGCATCTCCATTGTATTTGGCACCTTTTGTATTGTTTCATTGAGTAATTTTTCCAAGTGCTTTTATTTGACCAAATACAACTGGTTTTATATTGCACCCTTCTATGCTAGAAAGTAAAACTGCTTTGCGCTGACCCCTTCAAAAATCTTAATTTGAGAAGGTCCTTCACATTTGGGTTGGGTATCGATTAAGTTAACAGGTCTCCAGCCTGCTCAGGTATTCAAGATGAAGAGTAAATTTGTCTGACGGTGCAGAAGGACAAGGTCAGAGCGCAGAGTGTGTAAGTAGCTTGTGTACGTTTGTGTCTTGAGGGAAGTCAGCAAAAAGAGGAAGGAAAAAAAAAAAGACCTTCCCGTTCCACCAGCACTTCACGGTGGAGTGTCACTCTGCATCATGTCACCCACAGGTGCAGAGAACACTGCAGGAGACCACAGTGACGTTGCCATGGATACTAACAGACTCCAAGCTCACTCAGCTGTTAAGAGAAGATTGCACTGCTCAATTTCTAGGCAGTGTAGATGATGTTCATCTCACTGCTGAAAATCAATAGGTAATAGGTCCAGTCCTTGTAGGGGTAGAAATGAATTTTTTAGAAAGGGGGAAAAAAAGTGGTCGCTCACCTTGTTCTTCTGGGGTCAGCTCCTCTTCTTCCTCCTCGCTGCTCTCCTCCTCTTCCTCTTCTTTCATAAAGCTAGGTTCTGAGCCCTCTGCAGCCTTCAGCCTTGAAAAAAAGAGACCCCGCATATTTTAATTTGCTATCTCTTCACAACATTTAAAATCCCCATGTCATTTTCATGTTTGTTTTAGTGCTTATTCAGGCCAACTTTGTCCATCTTGAAACACTATAAACAGAGCATCGGCAGGTTCTCCTAAGATTTTTTGAAATGGCTTCTACAGAGTGGAGGAGACATCGGAGGAACACAGACGGAGAAGGACACATGAGGCGAGGGGGAGGACAGAGTAGGCACAGTGAGAGTGAAGAGATGTGCGAGTACTTAAGCATGAGACCAAAATAACGGAGTTACTATCCCCATCTCTCACCCTCACAAAGAGGACGGACTGTATGATGGTTTATGGCTGAGCGGATGGTGGTGAACGGCCTCGGGGAAAATCCCATTTACTGTACTGCTGCTCTCAAACAAACTGGCCTGATTCAGCCAGGAAGAAGACAGTGCATTTTAAAGAGTAGGGAAAGTGACAAATAATAGTACCAGTTATACAGAGCGCATCAGGATAGAGACAGTGGAAGGGGGTGGGGTGGGATGGGTTTAGAGATGGGCGGACTAAATTGAAAGAAGTCAAATATGTGGTGGATGAGAGGAGAGAGTGAGGACAGAGGAAAAGAGCAGCTGATGTACTATCTGGAGGCCTTAAGTGTAAAGCAATGGAAGTAAACAAAGGTGGCTAATTGACTTGCAAGCCCGGAGCTAATCGCAATCCTCTCTGAAGCATACACACTTGGACAAACACACGCACACACACACACGCATCAATGCACTTACATAAGCACGACGGCAGACAATTCTCAGACTCCCATTACACTCCCATACAGAGCTCTGAGTGATGGGGCGGATTATGGAGTTCAAAGACAAATCGGAGACAAAGACGTTACTCATCTTTTCGTCTACTTTGTGATGATTAGGTGTGAGTAAAACAAATGGGAGGGTCAATTTTAAGTTTTATCTAAATATGTAATAAAAATTTGGTGTAATAACCTATTCCTGAGATCTAAAACCATCATAATGAAATCATGAACATAGATAATGAAAACCGGCTGTTGTTTGAAAGAAAAAAAAGGAAAGGGCACTCGGTCTGATCAGCACGATTTGAAGAGGGAGTTTGCTGAATCTGAGTTTGATCTGATATTAGGTTAAGAACATGCAGAATCTGAGTTTGATCTGATATTAGGTTAAGAACATGCAGAATCTGAGTTTGATCTGATATTAGGTTAAGAACATGCAGAATCTGAGTTTGATCTGATATTAGGTTAAGAACATGCAGAATCTGAGTTTGATCTGATATTAGGTTAAGAACATGCAGTCATTACGCTCATTGAAAAGACAGCATGCTTCTGCACTTTAATTCATGTGGGTCTGTGGTGACATTGTTGGGAACCATTCAGTTTCTAGTGTGTTGTTTTTGGCAGAGCAAGTCAATCGATAGAATATTTAGCAATGTGTCTTTTGCCTCGAGCCTCCGTGTGTCTTAAGAATTTAGTGAAGCGCATTTCTTCATGGTTTCTGTCCATTTGAAGATCCACCTGACTCTCTGTAACAGGGACAAATACCAAGACAAAGAAATGTAATACTCTAGATTATGATCCACTAGACTGGCAGATAAAAGAAATAATTAAATCTAAGAATACAATAGATTCACATGTCCAGGTTTCCAAAAATGGCATTGCAGTGTGGTGCAGCTGAAACTGTTTCTGTGAGGCCACCTAAACTGTACAGTACATACACCCTTATAAGTTAATGTTAGAGCTCGCACTTGCTGAAAAGCAAGGACGCTGGTGTGTGTGTGTGTGTGTGTGTGTGTGTGTGTGTGCGTGTGCACTCAGTCGCATTTCCATCAACGTATTTTGCATTAGAAAAAATTGATGTAAATGTAAAATTCAATTATGGTTTATGCTATCAGGTACTTTTGGAAAAAGAGTATGTATTATAGCTCTGCATAATGTTGCTCTACTGCTGTCTCCTGAGGGCATTACATAACTTATTTCATTCACACTAAACCAGTTGATGGAACAAACATCTAATGTACATTTCCTTTTTAGGGAAATAATTAGCAGTTGGATTAAAAATCCATTTGCAATTAAATGGAAACACAGCTACACTCCTTTTCACTTCCTTGTCCTCTCTCTGCCCTTCTCATCTGCCTCCTCACCCATTAAATACTTACTTTGATGCCAGGTCATCAGCTGCGAGTGCACTGTTGCCATCCGAATCACTCAGCGCGCCCTCATCATCGTCGTCCCCAACCATCCTAAAAGGAGAGTTTATAAATTACTAAAACAAGAAGCAGAATCTGAAGCAAATAAGAGGATTTGGCAAGATGACAGGGGAATAGAGGGTGGAGAGGACATGAACAGAGAAAGAGGAAAGGTCTGGGGGGGTGACCTTCACTGCAGCACCCTGGCGTGTTGGGTTACAAACCTGCTGAGACACTGACACAGCTCTCTAATAGCCTTTTTCACTGCAGAGACCTGTGCACACACAGGTGTTAAAACCCAAGTAAACCTGCTTTAAAATGTTAATCGATTCTTTCTTCTTCTTTTTTTTTTATTTTTCTGGTGAATCACATTGATGCACTGGAAAGAGGTGGAGGGTAGCGTCAGCACAGAATAGCATCTTGGGGCTTGTATATATGCTTTAGAAGCTGCAGTCAAAGCAGCATGGAGGGCAGTAACATGTTTCTGGCTATACGTTTCGCTCTAGTGAGTATTTCAAACTTAATGCCTGAACCATCTTGGAGCACTGCTTAAGCACAGGCAAGTTGTATATGACAAGCTGTCCTTGCTTCTGTGAGCACCGACCTCTCGTCATATCTGAGTCTGAGATGGGAAACACAGGAAGCCGGTCGCAGTCTGCGCAAAGTTAAAACAATCCTGATTTCATTGCCATCAATCCGGTGTCATCAGAAAAAGCAGACCTGTTGTATGGTGTGCTGGGCTCGTCGATCTTCATCAGGCCGTAGTCTTTGTCTGCTGGGTGGTACGTGGCCAGGATGTTCATCTCATCCCACTTCTGGGACTTCTTCCTGTAAATAGGATCAAAGCAGAAGTAGAGGGTAGAAAATGAGAACTAAACAGACAGACATCCAACATTCCTCCATGGAGAAGACTGACCAGATTTAATTTGGCTCCGACGTCCCAGTTTTAACTACAATTGCATGGCATGAAGCAAAAAAGCCCAACAAATAAAATGTTTTACAGAGCGAGAATATTAGCACAAATGGATAAAAGTCTTTGTCATTTGTGCTCAGGAGTAAAACTTTTTTTGCTTTGAGATTTTACAATTCATTTTGCCTAAAATTTGCCACTGTGGTTTTGTTTTTTTTTGTTTTTTTTACACATACTGAAAAACCCATGTAAACATTGTGAATCTGAAAAAGTAACATTTTCCTTTTTCCAAAACTCTCTGGGAAGCCTGTACATCAGATATATACCGCAATGTTTCTTTAACATCTGCTGCGAAGAAGAGCAGAAGAGAGCAAAACCAGGACAAATATCAGTCAATGGACAGATAATGTTTAATTAAAAAAAAGTCAACATTATCTCATGATACTGACGATATATAGATGGTATGGTGCATCCCTACTTGTGCTGATTAATGAGGCTCAGTGGATGAACAGGTAGCAATATTGGATAATACTTCTTCTGAAAAGGCAACAATTTATTGGGGACACTTTGCAAGTACTGGGTTGGACCAACTTTTTTTCTCCATTCGTGGTTACTGATGAAGATATTTACTTGAACACGCATCAGAACAGGTAGACCTGATGAAATAGGTTGGTGAGCGTACAAATTCTATAGGTGTTCTTACTGTAGATTGGTCTGGTTTTGAAATGTTTGTGCGGAGAGAAGAGGCGGGTATTGGTAATAATAATTGTGTCATCCTTGCATCAGGTAAGACACTGAAAAGGGGAAATGGTTTGAACATGAAGAGACAATCAGACAACCATATGGAAACATGTATGATGCAATCAGTCTGTATGGGAGTTAAAACAAATAAGCGACAGGCCTGTTTAACATGTAGAGAAATGATCTACTTATTTGATACTCCCATCAGTAAATAGGCGTGTACGCGCACACATATACACACAGACAGACACACACACACACACACAAATGGGCCAAACTTGTCCATCCTACATAAATGTCCTTGACCAACATAGTCAGAACTGTAGCTGCTCATTCACTCTGCTCTGAGTGGGACCACTACAACACAAAAAGCGTGTGAAAAGATTGATTCATGACAGGCACATTTAAAATGTCAGCATGGTTCACACGAGAGATTAACAATCATGAAACCTTTCTATTTAAATTAAATGAACTATCGGCAAAATGTTTTTCCTGTGTCAACAGCAAGGACTGGCTTATTAGATGAACTGACTACTTAAACACAGACAGAACCATCCTACAACCTTTTAAATGGGACATTAAAACTTAATGAACATGAGCATCATGTGTTTAAAGGAATCATTTTGATCATTCTCATGTCCTGTTGTTAATTAACGAGACAGAAGGGCACAAATATCAATCTTGAGTTAATATCTGGTGTATAAGTGTTGTTATTGTGGTAGCTGTCAATATGTTTGACTCTAGGTTCTACACATCCCACGAGCAGCCATCCACTGCATCATTACAACAATTCCACTACAGTGACGATGCACCTGCCTCCAGAATGGAAAGAAACAGTGCCTCACAATCTACTAGTACACACTAAATATAGAGTTGTAGGTTTTACGCGATGATCTCGGAGGGTGGTCAACAGCTGGCAACATAACGCTCCGGGAGAGCTCATTAAACAGAGTGAGTCATGACTGAGCTGCACTATCAGGTAGCTTAGTGAGAGGGTAGTGACTGTGAGAGGAAAGGTCAGGCCGACAGACTGAGGACTGAACCCACCAACAGCAGCTAGGCATTGTTTTACAGCGGAGAGAGCAGTGGGTCAACAGGCACAACTACTAGTTCTGCTACCAGAGAAAGAAAAATCAAGCAGCGGAGTAGAAAAAAAATGGCAAGTTTGTAAAACTGTACTTTCCCTCATGGCTACGGACTTTTTGAGTATAACAGACAATCCTCTTAAAAATACACCACACATCAGTGGCTGAAGTCAGAGTTTGGGCATCCATGGTCTAGAACCACACGTCTTAAATCAATTTAGCTCAAAGAGACCCAACACTTCCCCGCTGGCAAAAAAAAAAAAACTTCCCTAAAACAGGCAGAAACATTGAGCAGATCTGTATTCTATGAAGGTGGTACTCTGCTTTGATTGGTTGGGGTGAAAGAGAGCAAGAAAAGGAGAGGGAGAGACAGAGGCAGGGCGAGAGAGAGAGAGAGAGAGAGAGAGAGAGCACAAAAGAAAAATAATTGAGACCAAGACAAAAAAGACGGAGCGAATCCTCACATCATTGATGAGGAAAATATTGAAAGTTGAATATTATTTATAGTTTCTATTTTGCCACTTGCTGGTAAAAATGAGTTAAGAAGCATTTTGATTTTAAGGAGTGTTTACATTCTATGTGGGGAAATTAAAATTGGTTTTGGAGAAGGTTCCGGTAAAGAAAAAAATTATATGGAGCCTTGACCCCAGCAGGACTTTTAATATCCTGCTTGGCTTCCCTGTTATGTTGGGGAGATTGGTGTTGGTTGACATGAATCTAAGCAGAGCGAAAAGGTCACATATCCAGCTGGAAACACACAGCTACTGTGACCTAGAAATATAAAAATCAACACCGCTGATTATAATACAAAGGATTTACGTAATGCGTCTCAGTCGATACTGAGCTGTGCTTACTCGTTACAGTTGACCTCATGTGACCTGCAGACAGGGATCACCTGAGTGGTTACTTTTCTGCCTGTTATGTAAAGTAAAAGATAACTTTCCTACCAGTCCCAAACAGTCTCATCATGCAGACAGGAAGAACCTTGTAACACAGTAAAAGAGAGATTGAGTTTCATAGAAGCGTCAATGAATTATCTATGACTGGGGATGAGGCTGATACAGCCCCGTTGACTTGATTATAGTGGATGAAATGTTTTAAAAAAAAAAGTGACTGTTCACAGAAGGCTGTCGTTTTGTTTGTTGTTCAGAGTTTTGGTCGGTTCTAAAGCAACCATCAATGCATTCTTTAAAAATGTGTCTTCTTGTTGGTGCAGACAATCAAAAGGATTTCTGTTCATCTGGAATGTAAGAAAACGAGATGTTAGTACTGTTAGACTTTGTAGAGTCAGTACAAAGAACTGGGGCTGCGAGGAACATTCACCACTGCAATGTAGTTTCCTGTAAACCTGATGTGTCTTACGTCAGTGGTATATTTAATGTTTTCTATTATTTCTGTGGCCCATTGCTGTCTGCATTACAATTACTAGAAACATGTTTGAACCTCTACAAATAGATTGAGACTATTTACAGTAGGCTTTCAAAGATATGTTGTTTCATATTTGTTGACACTGTGGAGACAAACAGCATCTACAGTATCTGAGTTTACAAGAAAGCAGGAAGTCTGATCACAGCTTGACTCCTTTGGCTGTGGAAGAACTTTCTATTTGATGACAGAAAGAATAAGAGATTTTACAACATTTAGGCTGGGTTCCATATTACTGGACTACATCGATCTAGGGGTGAAAAGAATTTAAAACAACAAGACAGCCACTGTACAGATCAGCTAAAACCTGCAGTCACCACCGAGACCACAAGTCCAAGTTAAAAACATACACAGGAAAGCTGTATTGTTTAAATGGACAGTCGCTGGACCAAATGAATGCTGGGTGGTGGGTATTTGCAGAGCTTGGTCAGGATATCCTTTGGTTATTGTAGAATGAGCAAAAGGCTGTTGTTAAGGTTAATTTGAGTACTGCCTTCTTGAGGCATAATATAAAATGGTACAGACATTTTTTTTTTTAAAAAAGCTACATGAAAAATAAAAGCAAAAAATAATCAAAGATGGAAACAACAACAAAAAAAAGAGTGTGTTTGTTGCTGTAAACCCAAATCGGTCTAAAATCTTTGATGATTCGATGCTTGGCTGTACGCAGGATCCTTCCAGAAAAGTTTCCCTGCACTCCTTCGTCATTCAAAGAGAGGCTATTTTGGTATCGATACAGAAAAAGCTTGATTCACTGTGGGGAATGGAATGCACTAATAACTGCCATCTCTCTTTGGCCTAATTTCTCGTGCCGCTGCTCTGAAATCACTCTCTAATGTCTAGATCTGCCAGCATGGGAGAGGCAGGAGGAGGCGATAGCAAATTCAACTTTCAACTTCACTCATCAAAGACTGTCTGATTTCCTCCTGCAGATCATGAAGTTGATTATTTAATTTGATTTGTTGTAATGTGCACATTCATCCAAATTGAGTTTCATGTACATTTTATCATGATCGGGTTTTTTTTTTTCTCTTTCTTTATTTCAAATAAGGTGTGTCAGACTTAGTAGGTCACAGTTGCCATTTCGTTGACTCATATTTAATCAACATTTAGGTAAATGTAAGTATTGGATGATTCATAGTACCAGCAGTTGGAACTGGGGCTTTATCCCATTGACGATGTTAAGCTCTGTTTGTTGGCAGCACACTTCTTATTCTTTTATTCAATAATGATACATGAGCAAATGTGTGTGGGATGCTTTTGTGGTTTGTCAGTTGTTTTGTAGGGTGGCTAGATGAAAGATGATTGATCAGAATGTACCAGGTGGTTTTGGTGGTGTATGAAATGTATTTATCATAACCTTCAGTCAAGAGTTGCTGTTTGTTACTTTGAATTCAACTCCTATTTTACCTCGCTTTAATGCGCATGTGTAATATTTGTTCAGGAGACTTTGAAATGTTCAAACCTTGATGGGATTTTCTCTCACGTAGACCTGCTGATGGACATACTTCAGTTACACCACAAATGGATCTCTGCATGTCCACCTTTTCAAGGGGGCAGAGGGGAGAAAGTGAGGTGGATGCAGGGAGCAGAGAACTGAAATGGCTTCACAGGGACTGTTAATCTGGGACATTAGTGTCCCACTGCCACATTACAATTAAGTTATATCAATGAAAATGAAGGAAAAAAAGCTTCAGAGCGGGAAACACAGGATCCCTGACACAAGTCTGACATGAGGCGCCTACTAAACATGAACTTTATCAGTCACAGACAAGTATTCAGAGTATCAGCAAATCTTTATGAAGCATTTTTACTCCACTAACTTTGGGATAGTGGACAAGAACCCTTCACCATCACCATCACCTTTGCCTTGACAGATAAGTCAGGCATCCTTCACGCACTGACAGTAAACCCATCCGATTTCAGGATGAACATAACACTGACCTGAGATGAATTCCAGACAATCGAGACCAGGGTTAATGACACAGTGAATATGCAACAGCAGTCTTATGGGATGGCTGAGGTAAAGCACATTTCAATACCAGTCTTGTTGACAGGATTACCGATTTTTGCCTCTCCAGACCCACACTGGTGCTGACGCAAGGGCTGAACTGGTTTTAACACACCTGTAAATGTCTAGCATTATCAAAAATTCTGCCCATCAAGTTCCTTGTTAAAGTCTGTATGCCCCCCCCCCCCCAAGTTTAGATACTTGTTGATATTGATATTGATATTGTTGATAGTGATTTGGAAAAATAAATTAGATGGAAATGACATTGACTTCCTCCTAGCTGTAATGAAGATTCTGTTTAATTCATCAAGACCAACACCGTAGACATAATTATGATCTTCTCGAAAGTATTACCATATAGGTGGTGTTTAAGGGGAAAGATGCTTAAATAATTGATTGGATATCCTGACACACTGACAGGTCGGTAAGACGATATAACAACAGTGGAACAGTAAGTAACCAGGACATAATGCAGGGAGGGAGGTAACAACTTAAGCTGTATGTAGGTTAACTGAAGACCTGATCTCTGATCTATAGGATGACAGTTATGTTTTACTATTGTAAGGTTGACTGTCTGTGGGATTTGCCCATAACCGATAATATTAGTTAGGTTTCATAACGACTCTTATCTGAACATTGGTTAAAAAAGGTAACAATTACATGAATTACCTGTTGTTGAGTGGCTAGCATACAAGCTAACCTGGCTCGGTTGGATACATGTTTAGTTAACGTTAGCTTTAGTATCAAGTATCAAAATTTTGTAATCACATAGATAGGTCGCAATCAACGGAGTAACATTACAAACCACACACACTTTTGCCAAATGTTTATCAGTTAACAGTTTCACGTGAGAGTTAGCCTGACAGGGCTAATAGGCGTGAAGCTAGCTGACAGTACCTGACTACCAAACTCAGGACAGCTCGCTAAGCAGAAAACTTACTGCTGGTCATCCTCCGAGAGTCCAGGGTTTTGTTCGGGTATCTCTCCTTGAATGTCTTCGGGTTGTGGTTTGACGCTTGACGCGCTATTCTTGTTTTTCAGGATGCCTTTTATCGGCCGGGGAGCTGCCATTCCCATACGCTGACCGTCAACCCGGGCTGGCTGGCTCAAGTGTTTCTCCTCAACTGGTTTACTGCTCCTGTGATTTCTTGTATTCAGTTGCCACAGACAGGATCAGTTTCTAACATACTCGCCGTCATAACTCAACGCTCTTCTGAAAGCTCAGGCTAGGCAGGGTCCACAGTGCATTGGTACATTTCTACTCCGGTTGTTCCACCAACTGGTGGGGTAGCAGCACTGTGGAGCGGGTCTGATACGTATAAAACATCGCGATACTTGTAGAGCGCGGCCGTGCAGCGTTTGAGCTCACATAATTCCCTCAAATATTTGTGCTTGTGCATGAAAAACAAGTTATCATCAACCTATACAGTCATATAACTTTTGTTCTGTCGTTGTTATTCCTTTTAACCTCATTGTTTGTGACTGGTGTGTATATTTTTTGAGTAATTCCTGCTTTGGACTCCCATGTAGTACGCTGGCGCACTACAAGGGCGTATTCACAACCTTTTAAATGACCTTAGCTATATTAAAAATAAGCAATTTAATATTTAAAACATTTATAAGAGCCCTGACCTAACAACACTTCTACCTGGAATACTAATTATTCCTATGTCAAATCTGGACGTTCATTTGCAATCAACTAGTATCTATAACTCCCACAGCATGTGAACACACCGTGAAATTGAACTGTGGGAGCAAGCAGATTAGCGAAGGATGAGAGAATTTAACACATGAGAGAACGTTCAAGAACAATTACTTTTATCTTGTTAGAAATACGGAACAGAGGCGGTGTATATTCAGTGAGTCATTTCAGAGCAACAGTCGGAGAATATATATAATTATTTATGTAATTGTCAAATCAACGTTGAAAAATTCTGCCTGCTTGTTTATTAAAATATCACTGACAAGAACTCAAAACAGGCGATCTCTATTAACCAGGACTGTAGCCGCACTCCGTTGCTCAAAGCATCTGTGGAATAACAATGATGAGCCGCAAATGAACTCATGAGACTGCGTGTATTTACATTCTTTGCATCGGTCCAATGTTTTAGATTGAACTGTAAGATTCGGTAGAATTCCACGGATTTGCAAACTTACAAGGTTTAGGTAAATATGATAGTGCTGATATTGCATGTTAAAAACGTAAATGTAGAGCCAGTGAACGTTTGTCTTGAAGAGTTAATTATTCCTGGCATACAAATGTAAAGAAGAGCACTGAAAGTAAAATAATAATAATAATATACTAGTAGTACTACTACTACGAATAATTAATGTGATTCAAAGACAGCACAGGGGTGTATATATTAATTTATTTTAAGGAAGTGAGTTGTAACAAATATATGGCGACAGATTGAATCTTGACTTCTTGGTTTTGATTACAGATAAAATTTCCAAACCAACCAGGTTTTCAGCTGCTCATTTTTCCTTATCCTTTTTTTTTTTTAAATCCAGATCTTATTTTTTACGCAACAATGCCGCATACACTGCGTAGAAGGTAACTTCTCCGACACTTCATCTTAAAATGAGGTGCATTCGGAATAACCTGCGTTGATTTATTTATAGATATGTCAGCTTTTGATTTTAAATTTTTAAAAAAGAAATGCTTATTTACACGTCTCTATTGTGTGGGAAAATCCAACTTAAAAAACACAACTCCACCCCCCCCCCCCCCCCATCATCATATTTTTTTTTATCTCGCGCACCCCCTAGTGGCAGCTCGCGCACCACACTTTAGGAATCCCTGCTGACAAATTTGCAGCGACTGTATCCAATGAGCCTCTTCTTTGTTCCATCAAAAGCCAAATGAATAAATCACATAAACCTAGCTGCTATTGCATTTTGTTTTCATTTTTGGTCCTCATTGCGTGAGTGCAGGGAGTTACACACAATCTCAGAGAGCTTATATGTAAACTATTCACGCACTACATTTAAGGGCCCCAATTATGCACAAAAATAGTCTGTATTCACCCAAAATAGCATTGAAACAAGCCTTGCTCAGTTCTGTATCAGCCTCTCTGAAGAGGGTATTTCTACTTTCTGCCTTCATCAACAGTGGAATGAATGTCTTAATACACGTGAGCCTTTTAGACCTTTCCCGCATTGTCCCCTTACTCTGCTACTTAGTTGGAGCTTTAAAATATATTCAAGTCTCGAAAAAGTGAAGTACAATGACTGTATATATATATATATACTGTGTAACTCTTCTCAGTCTGCAATATGGAGGCAGTCTCTTGAAGCAGTTCTGCTACCTTTACTTCAATAAATCAGAGCACTTATTCCACAACTCATTATTTTTGAGGAAACGCATTACTCATGAAGTCAAACGCGGCTTTTTGGTAAATGCAGAGGTACAGGTTTAGTACCTCTATGAACATCCATGAAAGTGGAAAAAGGCTCACCTCTTTCCACTGTTGGAACAAAGACGGGGGAGAGTCAATAAAATGATGAGCTTTGGGCGTTACATCTTCCTAAAAGATCCAAATCTATAATTAGAGACATATTTTTGAGAGGTTGGAAAAAGTGGTGGCATAACTACAACAATGGGAGGAAGAAGTTGGAAGCTCATGGAAGAAGCCAATACTGCTGAGACTCCATACTGGTGCAAATCATGTTAAGAATATTTCACAAGTTGTAGTGGATTGCTTGTCCACGGGCGAACCCACAAGATTTGCTCAACAGTCAACCCTAAGAGCACGTATGAGGATCCACGCAGGTGAGAAACCTGATGTCGTGGGAAAAACTTCAATTGTATGACTCACGTAACAAAACAAAAAAAAACAACAACACCTTAATACTCACTCAGGTGAGAAGCCGGACACTGCAAAACATGAGTGAACACTTGTGGATACTGATTGAGTCCACATGAGAGGACACTGCTCCAGGATCTGTGATGGAATTGTGAAAATGAAAGAGGTATTGCTTGTTTTTGCCCTGCTGTCTTTTTTTTTTGGGGGGGGGGGTGTTAAAATCTTTTTTTATAGTTATTATTTTTGCAATTGATGCAATTATTTTAAAATGAAAACAAGTGAAATGACAATCAGGTTTCCTACTACTGCCTGTTCCCCAACAAAACACGAGTCACATGAAGTAGATACCGTGATCATAATTGAACTGGAAACATCTTGCAAAAAAAAAACTATCAAAATCTAATCAATTTATAGAAAATTGGATAAAATTATTGTACATTAAAAACAAGTTTAAATAATAATAACAAAGAAACAGAAACAAACCAACAAAGAGGTGCAACACTCTCCCCGTCGGGGAATCGAACCCCGGTCTTCTGCCTGATGGCAGATGTACTGGCCACTGTACTAACAGGGATTTTGTGTTTCGCGCATCTACTTTGTCGTTTTTATTGTTTTAATTGCTGCAGCGGGGCTTGTTAAAAATTACAACTAAAGTTGCGGGGCTGTTTGTGTTTTTTTTATTGTTTTTTTGCGTTTTTTTAAATTTTTTGAAATTGGAAATTTGTGGTTCGTTAAAAAAAATGCAAATCATATTGTAAATCCCAAAAACCCAAATAAGACAGCTAGCATCGCCTATAGTAAACCGGAACAGTGTGTCATGGAAACGCGTTAATCGGATAAAAGCCCGATAACAGTTGCCTACAACTGTGTGGCTGCAGCCGATGAGAGCAGTATGTTTACATACAACCCAGAAGTCGAGGTGTGCAATTCTAATTCAACTGTGACGCTGTGATTACATAAATAACTTATTTTTCTAAATGCATTTGAAACTATTTGTTGGCTATTTTTTACTTAGACGCCTTTGCGTTTGAGTTGACGAGTTTAATACAACTTGCAGGAACCAGAAGTTTAGTGAGGTTGCTTAGCGACCACCTGGAGGTTAAGAGGATTCACTGTGCACGTTCTTTCCCAATTACTAAAACAACTTTATTGGGATTACGCCAACTAACATATGAATGCAAATAATCCCCCAGTTGCTGCATATATAAACGCCTCATTCTGAAAACGAACCTTAACCAGAATATGAACCTTAACCTGACTGTAGTGTACATGTAAACATAGACGTTGTGATGTGTCACGTAGCATAGGGACATTCATAAAAAACACAGCGGAATTGACATGATTTTTAGCAAATGGCTCCTGCATCAACGAGAAAAGCTACATTTTCCAGCTTTTGTGGAGAAACTGACAACGTTTTGCGACTAAAGTGCGGAATGCTGAAAATACGAAAGCTAATGCGTATTTTGCAGAGTGTGGCTGGTTTTACATTAATTTACAATTTTGTGGAGAAACTGACAACGTTTTGCGACTAAAGCGCGGAATGCTAAAAATACGAAAGCTAATGCGTATTTCGCAGAGTTTGGCTGGCTTTACATTAATTTACGCAATGATTTTCTGGAGCATCTGCGAAAGTAGAAAATAAGAGTTAGTAATAATTAGATACATGATACTTAATGACAATCAAAATGATAAACAATTGTAAATGAAACACCATCAATCCATATAGAAAGAATTAATAGAAGGAAAACAGTTGTTGCCTGGTTGAGTCTTCACTAGAATCCGTAAAGCGCGTTGAACAATTCCTCCTGGAAGACAAACAAAGAAAAAAGGTTTGTAAGATCAAGTTGAAAACAGCTCGTAAGTCTCATTCAGTCAGGGACACCAACAGTTGCATGAAAACTCTGACCAAACAAAATCTCAAAGCAAGATATTGTTTTTCCAACTGCAACTTTCCAAGTGTGTGTCATTAGAAACCTCAGAAGATAGTTTGATGTACCTCATAAGCTCTCTGCTTCTCAGCCTCACGGTCATTTGAGGGGGGTTTCTTCTTCCCTCCGAGCTTCCCATGGTGAGGCTCCGATCTGAAGGGGGCAGGCTTCTGGGGGGTTTCCTCAGCTAGCCTTTGGACAGCATAGTCCTGCCAGTGAACGCAAGGTGTCGGCTGAGGATAATGCTTGTCCTCGCTGACCTTCACCCAAAAAAGGTCTTCCCTCCTGAAAAAGCCAACCGAGAGCCTCATTCCTTCGTCCAGAGGGACCCTGCGGCGCTCAGCCTCGCTGTAGACTGCAACAGCATAACACAAACAGATGATTTAGAATCTTTTTTGCACACAGCACTGCTTCATCTTTTGGAGAAACACAAAAAGACTAAGAACCATAGTTGCAGAAAGTTTTGATGGTGTAGTCCAGCTGCTTGTCAAAGCAATGGGGGTACTCCGTCAGCAGAAGTCCCATCAGCCACTTGGTGCTCACTTCTCCGCTGAAACAGACAGAAACAGAGGTCAACAGGTCAACACACACTCCACCTCAAATATTAGAAACACATCTAAATATTTTTAGTAGATATGTATCGCGAGATGAAAAAACAGGAAGCAGCTCATACAGTAATCGATGAATTCATCCAAGAGAACTGCCTGCCATGATCAAAATGGAACAGAACAATTTAGCGATCATACTTGCTGTTGAGTCCAGAGAAGGACTGGGTGTTGACGTGGGCCATGGAGATGTCAGGAACTAACTCCACGCCTTCCAGGAGGATCCGGATCTTGGACTCAATGAAGCCCATCCTGAGGGAGGAAAAATACCACAAAGATACACTGCAGCAGCTGGAGATAAAAGTTTTTAACAGTTCTCTCTCAAAGAACATCAGTCAGCAGATGATCTACAGGACCATCTCCATTATTCCAGTTAGACTGCTTGTCTGTTCTGTCTACTCACCACCCGTGATGCTCCTCCTCCATCTTAGTACTGGCTTCCACCACAAGGTAGAACCTTGAAACACAAGAGACAGAAACACAGTGGCATAGTTCTTAACCCTCCACCACAACTTCAACTCGTACTCTGCTGATCATAAATCTCAGATCTACCAAATTAAATAAACTGAAGAAATAACATTCAAGAACTGAATGATACGTAGTCTTCAACGTAGCCATCATGACTCCATCAGCATTTGTGTTTATGATGTCAGAACTGAATTTCCAGAAGCTGATCATTTTCTGTTCACTTCGCAACGATGGCATCAAAAATATCAAATTATTGAATACATCCAAACAGAGACCAGAACACACAGAATGTGTGTTATACAGTACAAACACGGGGCAACTGAAATGACTGCACTCCTTTTACATGACACATTGAACCCAGAATTTTATTTTTTTTTAAACCTAAGCTATAAAAACAATATTATTGTGGGCCTCCTTTTACAATTCCATCAGTAGCTTTATCAGAGCATTATGTTGAAAATTTGAGTTATCAACAATGGAAACAAAATGAAAAATATCCATAGATTACAACAGTGTGTGTATGCATCTGTGTATTTTTGATAAGGTGATCTGATTTTTAATCATTCATTAACTTTATACATACGGGAACTTGTCGAGAAATCGTGACTCCTTGAAAAGTGCTGACCAGTCAGCTTCGTTCCTCTGGATCCTTTTGACGATGTTATTGGCTGTGGAAGGAGGAAGGAGAAATTTCAAATCGTTCTCCTTCCAACATCGAGCTAACAGTCAAATTCAGAGGTGAAATCCACATCATAGATAAATAACCAGAAAGTCACATGTGAAGAGTGATGTGAAATGAGTGACAGCATACCCAGGATGATCTCTCCCATGATGATGTTGAGGCTGGTGTGTGTCATGTTCACACAGGTGTTCTGCTCCGGGTAGCAAGGTGTGATGATGGGCATCACATGCCTGCTGTCACTGACATTCACCTGAAGATGCAGCAGAACGCAGCTCAGTGAGCACATCTGATGCTGACAGTTTGAAAACCACATCCCATCCTAGTGAGGTCTTACCATGGGGTTCCACACAGGCAGGTCGTAGTCCAAGTCCGTTCTAACTTTCAGGGTAACTGGGGTGGGCCACTCCCTGAAACAGAACACAAGATGTTGCAGGTCATATACAAGCATATGAACTAAGAGAGCTGTGTATTATTTTACATGAAGTACTAAACAGTCCATCAACCTTAGAGGTCCCATGAAATGAAAAATAGCAGCAACAGCCTTTAATGGAAAAACTAGACTGTAGTGGATCTTGAGATGTTCGATCAACAACTCACCACATGGAGTAAACGTGAAAAAACTTCATGACCAGGGTGGCTGGTGCAGCATTGGGATAAAGCTGGCACACCCTGGCCACCAGGATGGCCCAGGACACGCCACCCAAAAAGCCCAGCTTATTGGAGTAAATGTTGTGGCCTTGAAGGAAATGAGACAATGACAGAAAGATTATTATCTCCAGTACACAGTGTTGCTCTGATTTGCAATAATCCAGAGGAAATTAATTCGAAAATATGGGAAATGTACATAAATACTGATGAGACGAGTTCAAAGTAATCCATCTGCCTAACCTCTTAGAAACTCAACTAGTTTTGTGTGTTCAACTCACGTTTGGCCCACAGCTTGATGGCCCTCAGAGCCAGACGGAAAGTCTCCTGGCTGGGCACCAGACGGAGGATTTCCATAGAGACACGGTATCCTGTAAAAACACAGAGTTACATAAAAGATTAATATGAGTTCCATTACAATAGAAACACAATTATACAAAACAACTGTCAGGACTTGTGAAGAACTGTTTCTGTCATTTTTATTACCGTTGAGACTGCGCACACAAGCTTGTTGCATCTCCCTCAGCAGCCCTGTCTTGAGGATGTTGAGCTTCTCGTGGATGTTGCTCCTGTAGATGGAGGCGTAGACCAGGTCCACCTGAAAAAAGAGCAACACAAAAATTATGAAGACACAAACTATGCACGAAAAACATTTTACTCGCCTGCACAGTGTTAACTTATTTCTCAGGGAAAATTACCTCAACATCCTCAAATTTGAGCTCGATCAGAGGGACAAATGCCTCCTTCACCACCCGCATCTCTGTCACCTCCTGCTGAGCCCAGAGCCTCTCTGCGAAGGAGGTGAAAAAATGTTGCCGCTCCACAAATGCGGGTCCAATGCACAGGCAGTCAATGTCGGATCCTGTCAAAACAGCATTATTAGGCTAAACTAACACATGATGTAGCACATTTGTGAAGAAAGAAGTTGGTCATTACCTTTGCTGTGAACTCCCAGGAGGTAAGATCCAAAGGGCACAACCTTGCCCCCGGCCTTCTCCTTAATTTCAGCAGGAATACACTAGAAACACAAAATAAAATACGCAAATTGTCCACCTACAGAGTTAGTAAAATGGCCTTTGAGGGGCAGAACCATGGATTGTGTGACCTCATACCAGAGATTTTCTTGCATTTGTAATGGTTCCTTTTTAAGCTATGCAGATATAACATTCACAGGTGTTTGGATGATTAAACAAACAACCTCTTACCAGCTCATCGCACACGTCTTGCACCCACTCCCGGAAGAGAGCCTGAAGACGTTCCAGGGTCTTCTCTCTGCGCATCAAGTATAAACGTTCAAATACATTCACTCCTCTGACAACATCCTCACTGATCCTCCAACAACCAGTCCAGGTCAGGGTGGGTCACAAAATCTCAACCCTGTTCATATCTACTGAAATTATTAACACTTAAAATCAAACAAAGCATCCTACCTCTTCTGGAGCTCGTGATGGTCCTCGAACACTGGGTTGCATCTGAGTGTTTCAATTAATTTGGTTGACTGTACCACATCAGCAACCTCTGGAAAAGCCTCACTGATGGTGGGTACCATCAGCCATGAGGGGGCTTGCTGGAGAGGTGGTTGAGCATGCCTCCTCCGGTTGTGTTCACGTCTAGAAGGACGAGTTGATATTTATTTATGACACTATATTCTGATCAAGTCATTAGATTTTTTTAATAGCAGATGTAATGTGTCACAAGTGGAGCGTGGAGGGACGGAGCTGGACTAGTGTTCGGTCCAGATCTGATCCATTAATTTGGCTTCATGATTAACATCATTATTAGTGCCAGAAATGTAAATATTTCTCACTTTATTAAGCAGCAGATAAATACCACCTTAAAACAAAAGAAAGCAAATTCATTCAGTGCTGGTTGTTACAAACATCCACTTTGCCTCAGTCCAAGTTGTTCGGCTCAGAAAAAAACCCAGGACAAAACAGTAAATTAACTCATTCCATGTTGTTTCGAACATGAAACCATTGAAATCAAACAAAAACAATCAGTATCTCTAAAACGGAATGAATGTTCAAGAAAAAAAAACAAGGTGAAAATATTGAAAAGAAGAGTCAAGCTTTCAGAATACCAGCTTTTTCGACCTCCTAGCTAGTAGGCTAATAGCATCAGCTCTGTTATCTCTTCTGGTGTATTTTGCTAAATATTTGTAAAGATATAAAACAAAACTCATAAAACGTCTCCAAATTAAAACATGTGGTAATTTAGCAAGGACACCATCACTTAATAAACTGATAAATCATGACAGTACAGAGGGATGGAGCTGGACCGTGGTCTCCCTCTGGCGCCAGGGATGCTACCATTTCTCCTGACATGAAGCAACGCTACAAACCAACTCAAAACAATAAGAAAACACAAGTTACAGCAAATTCACGGAGTTTTTTTTTTTTATTAAAACAAATATCCTTTGCACCTTCGTAAAAAACTTTTTTACTCCGGAAAAAAATGGAACGAAAATTTTTTAAAAGGACTTACCGAAACATGCTGAGAGTAAACTAAGTTTTCAGTTGAAGAGAAACAGTTGAAGAAATCCTTCTTAAGAGCAATAATTTAATATTCAGAAATAGTTTTGTCGCACAGCGTGGTCCTCACTCAGAACAAGTGCAGGACCGACAGTTAAAAATGGCGGCAACATTATATAGTAGCATTGTTCAAGATCAGACGAAACGTAATTGACGTCATTATGTTGTTTGTCGTGACGTCATTAACCCCGCCCAGTAAGGTTGAGATTGGTTTCCTGAAATACACCCAGGACATGAGGCTGAGTATTTTTCCTACTATCTTTTCCATTATAGTTTATTTTGTATATTTAACTTAAATTACTGTAACATTTTTCAAGGGGTATTTTTAGAGAAAGTGAGGAAGACCTGTATTTGCTAATTTATTGTGAAATACATTAAAATAAAAATTCAGACAAAGAAGGAGTCTTTTTATTCCTTGTCAACTGTCCCCAACAAATTATTTTATAACTTCATTATCTATTTACTATATAATAAAACATTTGTTTTTATTCCTGTCTGGATTTTTTTTTAATTATGTTTTTTTTATTGCAAGAAAGGTCATGAATCTCTTGGATTAACAAGTAATTGAAAGAAAAGCATGCAAACAATTAAGAACAGAGGGGCCTGGCTGTTCTAATTGAATGTAAAATGTATATGAATAGATATTTGGACCCCTTTAGGTTTAAAGGTTTAAAACTTTTGGGTCTATTGGCAGACTCTCCCACCAGGAGTCAGGGAATGAAATGAGTCTGTTATTGGCATCAGAATCAATCTTATTCAGCCTCAGTGTTACATGCTAACAAAACCCCTCTTTGATTCAATAGAACAAAATGTTGAAATATCTTAAGCTTGTACTAATCACGGACCTTATTTCAGGCATATAACTAAAACGCCAAAGAGAAATCTAAGTTTGAGATGAGCCTGTTCTTTTTTGGATGGGACATTTAGTGGACTGTAAATGGAAAACGGTGTCTCCCACAGGTTGAAATGGGGCTGCACGGTGGTGCAGTGGTTAGCCTCACAGCAAGAAGGTTCCGGGTTCGAGTCCCGGCTCGGGCGTGGGATCTTTCTGTGTGGAGTTTGCATGTTCTCCCCGTGCCTGAGTGGGTTCTCTCCGGGTACTCCGGCTTCCTCCCACCGTCCAAAGACATGCAATTTGGGGACGAGGCTGATTGAATACTCTAAATTGACCGTAGGTATGAATGGGAGTGTGAATGGTTGTTCGTCTCTGTATGTTGGCCCTGTGATGGACTGGCGACCTGTCCAGGGTGTACCCCGCCTCTCGCCCGTAGATGCTGGGATAGGCTCCAGCCCTCCCGCGACCCTTACTAGTAAGGAATAAGCGGAAGATGACGATGGATGGATAGTGTCTCCCATGGGTTGAAATGTTATTTCTATTGTTGGTTAGCACAAAGGTGAGGTTATCACATCTCAAAAGCCACATAAATTGCACCATACTAACTGCAAAAGTTGTTTTTTTACACAGTTGGTATCAGTATATCATTACATGTGATTGAAATAATCAATTACAGTTTTCTAACACTTTTTACACTGATTCACCTATAAATGGAAATCAATATCAATAGATGATCAATGAAAATAATAACAACACTCTTGCTGGCTGTGTGGAGAGAGGGAGGTAGATTTAATCAGCTGTCAGCTACATTTTTATTTTACAAAGTAATCCTCAACTTTTTTTTGTAGATTTTCAACTTTTTTTTAAAGAGAATATTTCTTATGCTACATTTGCAGCCTTTAATTTGTTAGATTCAAAAAATAATGTATAGTTTATTAGATTAAAAAGGGGAACTACATGAATGTTTATGAGACAAGTATAAGCACACTATAAGAAAAATGAATTTAACAAACTTCAGTCTATTCAATATGAGCTATCATCTTAAAAAGACATCAAAAAGTAAGGTGTTATGAAAGGTAGACTAGCCTAGGGTTAATTACCTAATTTTTCATACCATTTATGACACATATTAGCTTGTGCTTAAGACTGCATAATCTACCACCTCATGTAAGCATGGCTGTGTGTTTCGTATCATTGAATAGATAATAAAATAAAACGTATTTTTCAGTGCAACCCTATTTTATCTCCCTGTTTCTACGTTTTAGCTTTGAAAATACAGAAGTCTGTAACAATAGTGATTCAATACAAGCATTAGTGGCTATTCATGGATGTTACATAATCTATCACTGAATTTCTCTGCATTTCCTGTAGTGCTGGAGCTGTTAACAAGTGTTGGCATTTCCGTAGGATAACTTTATTCCAAGAAAAATGACTGACTTGTCAGAAAATGTGCAGCATGTATTGAAGCGCATACACACATTCAGTATATATATTTCAATTTCTGCTTTTTGTGTTGTTTCCTTTTAGTTATTCAGAGGGAAATTATAAATTTCCCTTGTGCCACTTGGTTGAATTATAAAATAACCCCAGAGCTTCTTAAATTCCACACAGCACTGCTAGTTTTTATTATTCTAGCAATACCAATAGCAATCCCTTTTGGTAAATTCTCTTTCTAAATGGCCAAAAATATCATTACAGTGAAGGCAAATCACATGACACTTATCGCCAATGAATAACACATTTATTATGAAACCAAAAACATCCATCCGTCCATCCAACCGTCCATCCATTTTCTTCCTCTTATTCCTGTTAAGGGTCGTGGGGGGGCTAGAGCCTATCCCAGTGGACTTCCGGCGAGAGGCGGCGTTCACCCTGGACAGGTCACCAGTCCATCACAGGATCAACACATAGAGACAGACAACCATTCACACTCACAGTCACACCTACGGTCAATTTAGAGTATCAATCAGCCTCGTCCCCACTTGATGTCTTTGGACTGTGGGAGGAAGCTGGAGTACCAGAGAGAACCCACACAGGAACAGGGAGAACATGCAGACTCCACACAGAAAGATCCTGTGCCCGAGCCGGGACTTGAACCCGGAACCTTCTTGCTGTGAGGCGACAGTGCTGACCACTGCACCACCGTGCAGCCTAAAACCAAAAACAGTACAATTAAAAAAATATTTGTGCAAATAATTAAAAAAGAAATCCAGTATTTTAGAAAAACTACAATATTTCAAACTTTTATATTCTGAATGTTTAGATTCTTTGCATCTGTTTAGTGTTTTAGATTGAAGTGTTAAATTCAATAGAATTCAGCAGATTTACAGGCACACAAGATTAAAATATAGATAAGAAAGCAATTCTGCAACTGACTATTCAAGATGTGAATGCAGAGCCACTGAAAGTTCATCTTAAAGAATTTGTTTTTTTTGTTACAGACAGACATCAAGAACAGCACTAAGAATAAAAACTGATTTTTTATTACAGGTAAAAGTTCCAGCCAGTTTTCAGATGGTCATTTCATCCAATCCTTATTTTATAAAAACTTATCACCCTGATGTTTAAGCTATTTTATCTAGATTCAAGTCCTGACTTTTAGTAAATAAAAACGGCATTGCATCTACAAATGCAAGTCTGTCAGTTGTCTTGTCAGTTATCTGTCCATGATGTGATTCTCCCTGCAACTTTGAAGCCTGAGATACTATTCTCAGTTGTCACTCTGAGGGATTCTTGATCATCTACTGTCTCTCGGGCGTCTGATGGATCATCGATCTAAGTGAGACAGCAGGAGGATCAAGCTGTGGTCTGGATACGCTTCCTGGCAAGGGTCCGAGCTATACTCAGCTGCTTCAGCCAGGGCTTCTCCGTGAAGGTACTGCATGAAAAAAACAGTTATTACTCTCAAGAAATGACAATTTCTTGATGGTTCAGTGACAGTATAGTGACAGACATTAGTTCAACTCAGTGATTCTTTTCTCTTTTTCAATTTTGTCTGTTGGAAACTGGAGTAAATTAAGCAAGATCTCAACATGTGATGTGGTGAGAGAGAGAGTGGCAGAGAGGAATGAAGTATTTTGATGTAAGTACTATACCTGGGTGCAAAATGGAGGTATCTGAACTTTAGCATTTGCTTTTAAGGGACTTTACTACATTTGTCTTCACCCACCAGTTTGAATACAAGATTCTGCTTAGAGAAACATGATGAAGATGATGTACTTTGATGAGCTTTGAACTGAGACTTTTAAATTTACCATAGTGTTACTCTATATGTCAATATTCTATTTTATATGTTTATATGTTGAAATTATACTTGAAGAACCTTTATTTGAAGACATTTTCAAAGGGAAGTCAGTACTGATGTTTTGGCTACACAAGTGAATTACCGAGTTGGATACATCGACAAACATTTATGGACATACATTAGACAGTAAAAAGATGGAGACCTGGCTATGGTCAAGAAGTACATCGCATTTTCTCTTGGAGTTCGGCCACAGCAATCAGAGAAGGGCTCCAGAGATGCAATCAGGAAGTGGGAGGAGTTTGGTGATGCGCCAACAAACACCTGCCTGGGAATGAGTTTTCTGTTGATAGGTGGGAGTGGAATCTTGCTTCTGCCTGAGCTACTGACTCCTTCACTAAGTTCCTTCAGTGAGCCTCCCACTTTGTTCTTGAACTTCTCTTGCGTCTCTTTAAAGTTCACCACCTTCCTGCTGTGAAGATGCAGTGATGTCCTCTTTGTGGCGAGATGAGATACTGGAGGTAAAGTTTTAACTCTACTTGCTTTGTTCTCTGTTTTCCTGGGTTTGGAAGACATCTTTGGCTGGCTGAAGCCATCGACCAGCAGAGTATCCCCAACCTTCCCCCTGAGGGTGTGTTGAAATCCACCTGAGGCTGCCCTCCTCTCACCCAAACTCAACCAGCGTTTAATCTGGAGATAAATACGTGTGGGCAGGGTTATATTTGACAACGATACAACCGAGTGCAGCTTTTCTACTAAATAACACACAGAGTCTCTGTGGCCATGATGAACGGCAATTTTCAAAGGATCATAACCTCTTAGGTCTCGACAAGCTAAGGTTAAAATATTTTTAGTTACGAAGAGTTTGAGGATGAGGAGCTGGTTGTTCTCTGCGGCTGCATGGATGGGACACTTCCCCGTGTCCCTGTGAGCTGTCTGATGGCACCAATGGCGGTACGGATGAACCCCCACTGGCTCATCAGCATGCGCCGTCCTCTCCAGCAGCCAGCCTGCCAGCTCCAGATGGCCCAGAGAAGCAGCAATGTACAGCGCTACCCGTAGCTGAAACCTGGAACAGCAAGAGGGAGAAGATGGACTCAGAATATTATGTGTATGATTGCACATTAACTTTTGTTACTATGTCACACTGACCTCATCACAGGCATCTCCTCTGATAGGTGAATCTGGACTGTCAGTCTGTGGCCAAGGAGGCAACCCTGGAGGTACTCCACCCACCCATCCCAGGTGTCCAAACGGAGCATTGTTCCTAGGTTAGAGGACAACATAGCTGTATAGATTACTTATACATTATAACTGTCTTTTAGATTTCAATTTTCCATGCTGGGTTTTGGAGAGTGCATCCGTCTTTGTACAGTCTAACGGAACTGTTTCATTGTCAACTGTTTCGTCAAGACACAATGCACTACAATAGGAAGCTATGCGTTAACTAGAAAAAAGGAAAATATTTCATTTCTGAACATGATTCCACAGCCTTCACTAGGAACCTTCACACAGAAAACTGTAGCCTAAAGGGAAGCATTACCAACGCTGATGTCGTAGTCCTGCAGACGGTTGCAGTCGTAGAGCTGAACACCTTCGGGCGTGCTGAGCCTGAAGGTGCTGACAGGCAAGCCGCTCTGAACAGACACCAGGGTTTTGAGTCTGGCCACAGACATACTCAGAAGAGACACACTTCCCATGATGGGTAGGATTTCTCCCGTCACAGCACTGAACACACTCATCACAGGCTTTTGTTCACTCTGAAAAAAAGAAAAAAAATGACTCAGAGGCCTTGTGGTTAGTTGGCAAAACAAGCAGGTCCTTTAAAATGCAAAAAACACATAATTAAGTGTGTTAGAATAACACAAGTTGGCCTTTAAAGTAGCTATTAGTTTGTTTAATGTAGTTAAAGGACAGATACTGCATGCATACACATTGCAATCATATTGATCTTTATATTGTTATCACAGATTTCTGTTATTCGATCAGAAAGTGTTTGCTGCGACTCTGTGGTTGATATTCTAAGTCTCCAAATAAAATCAATACATACAAACTGGACCCTGCAGGCAAATGTGTGATATTTGTGTATAACAATGATTTTTCTCATATTTCCATTACACTTTTCTCATGGTTTCATAGTTTATAGCACATTATTCTGATTAAATACTCAAATCAAATGTTATATTGACACTTCATCGCCAGATTTTATATATAGTCCTAAAATAAGTAGACAGAAGTGTAGTTTTTAGACAGATGTCATTTTATCTAGTGATTTTTACATGTTTCGTCATCTTACATGCCACATATATACACAATTGACTTTATACATGTGTGAGGACAAGGTCGATGTCTTGTTTGCATTATAATCATTTACAATAACAAGGTTTAAATAAACAAAAGTCAAACAAGTGGGCATGTACCTTAAAGACAAAAAACAGAGTTGTTGCAAAGAAGTCAACATTTGACCGAGACACCACTATTTTTTATGAGAGAATGTTAGACAATGACCAAAGCAGTACACTGACATTCAGATACACAGCACTGTCAACTTTTACACAAGGTTGCCAAGCGACGACCCTGGAATTTATCCTGATAATAAAACCTAAGTAATGGGCTCAAACTAAAGATGTCAGACAGCCAATAACTCATTTCCCTACAAGAACATTAAATTTAAAGGCTACAAATAATCTCACAAAAAAACATAGTAAGTTCACTCTCACAAAACACTGAATTATTTTAAAAGTAGTGATTAGGTGTTTAGATTTTAATGTAGATTAGTACTTGTATTTTTCCTCTGAATTAACATCTACTTCATGCTGTGTCTTGTCCGCTTGTGTGTAAAAGCACTCAGCCATTCTGAGGTGTTAAAAAAAAAAGATGCACTTCAGATTTATTTCAGTGTGAATCTGCTGATTGTGTTCACAACAAATCCAGCTCCAAAACTTTAACTCGTGTGATATTCAAGTACCTTTCTGAGGCAGTGAATGGCACCGCCGCTCTTGAAGCCCACGTCACAGAGAGCCCAGCTGTCCTGCAGCACAGCCCCACCGTAGCTCAGTTCCAGGTACTGGTTGTCATTTGTGAACTGCACGAGAAAGTTGTCCTGTAGAAAGGGACGCACAGCATTTATGGGATTGTTTGTGAGGCAGAAAACCTGCAGAACTCACAGATGATACATGTAGATTTTTCTCATCACATTAAAAAAGCAACTCCATCTGCAATAACACACACACACACACACACACACACACACACACACACACACACACACACACACACACAAAATACATAATCTTTCACCCAGTGCATGAAGCACCGAGCAAAAGTCTACATCATTAAGCAGAATTTGAAAATGCAGTCAGTAAATGAGAATGGAGGCCCATGCAGGACCTCACCAGAGCTTCTATTACCTTCACCATCTGCTTAATAGCCCTCACAGTCTGATCTGGAGGGATGTCAAAAGACTCCCAGGAGCCCTCAAAGCAAGTGAGGACCCTCATTGTCAGAACATCCGTCCTCCGTCTGCTCTTCTGTGCAGCTCTGATCAGAATGAGGGGTGACGGGGGAGCGTCATTGGGAGGGAGGGGGTTCAGGAGTTGTGAAGGACAGTTTGGGAGGGCGGAGTAGTTTTAGCACGAACAGACGCTTTAACATCCAAATTAAACGATCGCTGCTGCTGCTGATGATGCTGATGATGATTATCATCAATCTTTTTGGTGAAAATGTTTTTGTTTTTTTTTAAAAACAATCTTATCTTTTTATCATTTGAGACGGTTTCTTATCAAGAGAGAAATTGTTATTAATTATGAGCATTCAACTCTTCAAATAAAAACCTCTCAAGGTACAAGAAGATTAAATATATCTAAAAAAAATATCAAACCACAGAGAAAACTGAAAAGTAATTTAAAAAAGAGAGAACCTATTTTCTCTGTGTACAGTGGACATTGAGGGCTTTTGTGGGGCAAAGTTTTAAGATGAATCATCTTAGAACTTTTATGAACTTTTATGTGACCTTGTGACCAAGAGAATTCAAGATAAGATAAGACTTTATTGATTTCCCAACAAGGGAGTGAAATACAATGGATAATTTGAGGGAAAAAAATAGAAAATAAAGAACCTGGAAGCACCTTGCACTTTATGACAGTGTGGAGTCATGATTCCATTTGTACTAAATCCGCTTTGTTGAAGCTCAGTCATTTTGTAAGAACATCTCCTGTTCTTAGCCCTCGTGTTTCTTTTTTTGGGGGGAGGGGGATTTGACTCCGGGTTCTCTCAGAACCTTCTCAAGATTCGGAACTTCTTTTTCTGATGAGATTTGTTTGTTGATTTGTGCTTTCAATCATATTCCTCAGCTCTCTGAGGGAGGGCAGCAGGTTTGGGTTCAAGATTTTTTGATATTTGGTGAGTAATGACAACAGATTTAGAATATTAACTTTACAGTGACCGAGAAAACTTTTGTGGGATGTTACATGGGTATATTTAGAGAGTACATTCTTAGCAACGTAGGGGGAATGCATTTATCACAGTATGTGCAATTATCATAAAATGTTGATATTCATAATGATTAAGCTATAAATTACCTATTATCATGTCACCTGTACACAGAAACACGTGAGCTTACTCTCAGTCACAAAGTTCAGGTAGTTATGGAGTTCACTTCTTAGGCCATATAAGTACAAGTGGAGCACAATATCCTCGATTGCATAAAGGACAAAAGGGAAAAATAGATTTGAACTATATTGAAAAAAAAACATGCATTGGTGGTAATTCTGATCACTGACCCTTATTTTTCGATATTAATTCAACAAAGAAGTGAAATTTTTGTCGAGAAACATCCCGCATGCAAAACTGATAAACCTCTCTGAATAGTAAGATCATTGTTTGCTGTATGGCCCCAAATTATCAATCACTAACTTGTCTTAAGAGATTTGAGAATCTATACAGCACACATCAACATTTGATGAAGAAAGCTTGACAGAAATACCTTAAAAATGCTACTGTTATAAAATGCTATTAAAATGTCTATTATATCCACAGTTATGCACTTTTGCACGAGTTGTGGAACAACGCTTTGGAACAACACAGTCCTACGTCAGCTGCATTCGCTGACATTTTTTGAGAAATAAATAGACCACCCCGTTGTTCTGCTCTGCGCTTGGGGAATGTTACTGTTATTGGAGGTGTTCTTTGATACATTTTAACAGTTCTTCAATAAAGTTTTACAGGGAACTTCTCATTTACATTTGACCTTTGAAAGCCTTGAGCTGTCTTCAGGTTTATAAGTTCACTTCTGCCTGCTTTAGAACGAAAGGGCAACTGCAGGCCCTTTAACTCTTTTCAGACCCTCAGACTTTAAGCTCTCAGTGCCCCGATCGAAACATCCTAATTATTGATAGACATGATTCAGTTCTGTCTCAGTAGTAGTATCTTTCAGTCCTACATATTGCATATTTAAATATTTTGTTTTACTTTAATAATCTTAAAAATAAAACGTTAATACAACTGTAATAAAAAAAAACACAACCAAATTTTCATTTACACTTTTGAATTCGTTTTCTGCTGAAAATGGAAGGGAAAATACCATTCAGTTGATAAAATACAATTAAAATACAGCAAGGATTTGTTGTGATGGACTTAAACAACCGATGCGTTTTTTTGTTTTTTTTTGGTATTCTTTTACATATAATTTATATAAATATTTCGTCTTTGACCTTCCTCAGAAAGAAAATGCATTAAAATTACTGAAGAGGGTGCTCGAGATGAAGTTTCAGCAGATTTCTGTGGTGTATTAGAATGCAGTAAATTTACATTTTTTTTCCAGTAATATCGGCATTTTCTTAAAATGTGTTCTCCTCTTCTTCCAGTTAATCTCATAATGCTATAAGAAATATAACTGTAAATACAGGCTGATAACTCGGTTTGGGCTTCAATGTAACTGTGGGTGTTTGTGTCATCACGTGCATGTGTTTACGTCTGGAGTCATTTCCGGAAAAAAATGATTGACAGGTGTTTCTTCCAATCCGGAGTAGAATGTGGAGCAGTGCATGTGGCGGAAGAAGAAGCTAGCGGAGAGGATTAACGGTACGACCCAGCGCTCAAACGGCATGAATTACAGCAAAAATATTTGCTGTTGTTCGTATTCCTTCACATGACGAATAGTCAGGGAAGTGATGTCCTTGCCAGCAGTAACATTGGTGGACAAGATAAACCTCCAAGCAGAAGTTAAGGTAAACACCCTGCTAGCTACCTGTGCTAGCATGATTCTAACCTGAGCGACGTTCAGTTTTAGGACAGTCTGTTTTTGTGCAGTTAGCCTCACACCTTTTAAGGTCTCCACACTGATTTATTTATAAATGTTGCTTCTATCGTTCCAAAGTGCAGCTATTTCAAATTACTACCCTGTAAAGCTGCGTATCAAACAATACTAATATGTTCGTTGTGTACGTTGTGTGCTGCCAGTAAAATTTGGGGTTGTAAAATGTTACGATAATTTATGGTTTCACTGTCACTGATGGCTGCCAGCTCACATTTAAAAAAAAAAAAATCAATCACACGATTTTGTCTTGTCATCTGCTCACAGTTGTCATATAGAATGTTACTGTCGCTTCATTTTAATTTTTTCTGTCTTGCTGTTTCCGACCAGGCTCTCACATTTGTTTTACATTTCATCAAGTGTTTTGATGACTTGTTTAGATTTATAATTGAGTCACTGATGCAAACTTCTATTTTGTTAGCAATATTTATTTTGTTAGCAGTAAACCAACACAGGTAACACCCCATATTCTTGATATATATATATATAAATAACTTCACTAAATGTTTCTATCATGCATTCGGATGTTTACTATAATGCTGGTAGAATGAGTAAGATTATGGGAATATTTGTTAAATTTAGTGATGTAGAGTGGTGACTTGGAATTTATATGTAATTTTGGATCAATACGCTGAGGCTTCTTGATCTGTCTCTTGAACATCCTGACCATGAGTAATGATGAGGTCATCACCGCTGATGATTTTGGATATTTTTTTGTATTTAGGATAATACATAGATTTGGATATAGTGGCTGTCGGTATGTGGAAGGGTAAATGGAATTGCCTTTTTTCAATGAAAAATGGATTTGATGGTCGAATTTTGAAAGGACACTGTGTAATTATGTGAATAACTTCCACTATTGTGTCCAGAGCTGTTGTCCATATTTCATCTGCCAAAATAAATTAGGCAGTGTCCTTAAATAAATAAATGTTAGCCAGGGGTGGTGCATTTTTAGAAGAATTGGGAAAGTTAGGTAACAAAACCTCACACTCCAATTTCCCATGATTAGGGCTTACAATTAAACCTCTGTAGTATTAAAGTAGTGAGTGGTTTGTGCAAACTTGGATAATGAATTATGTTTCATAAAATCAAAAGTATTTTTTCCCCACATTTTTATTCGCAGTCGCTGTTGGATAGGAAGAATTAATTTCTGTCCAATACCCTTGCGACGTTTGCAAGATTATTACAAAGCATTATTTCAGTGTAACAGCTGGTTTCCTGTAGGGAATAGCTCAAGGATGCTTCTGCTTTCAACAATATTTTTCTGAAATAGAATTAAATCTATTTGTAGAGCTGAAGTCAATTAAATGATAGTGTTTTCATGGACATGGTGAAGTGTTTAGAACATTTAGATGTCTTTATCTTTGCCAAACATCTCTGCTGTAAAACAACTAGCAAACTACCCCTAAACTAAACACATTATCCATGACACAGCTTTGATTTTGTGCATTGTAGGAGATATCTCATCGACTGAGTTGCGTTTATAGACAATAAATGTTTAAAAATGCCCTCATCCACTATTAAATTGCACATATTTATTGTACTACTTTCCTACTTAGCAGCTTGATGGCACAGCTCAGTGGTCTAAATCCTTGCAAGCTGCTGGTTTCTCCTGACCTGATCACATGCTGCCTCAAATCTGGGAGCTTTCACCCCTCATGTTACGATGTCAGGCCTGCAGCTTCAGTCTGCATGTGGCAACTGGCTGGCTAAGAAACATGAACAACGCACACACAGGGACTGTATAATTAGGTGGTGATGACAAAGGGAACAGCAAGAAGAGGGCTGCATCTAGAGCAGCTAGACTGGGTTGTAGGATTTTACTCAAAGATCAAAATATACTAACTTTTGTCCTCGCTTTTCTTTGGTTTTATTCCAACTTCATGTACACTGTCATTTTAGGGTAAATTCTTTGACCTACTCTACGTCTGTCCTCTCTCTCTGAATCATGCATTCTGCTCTCTTATGACCAGACTTTCAGTTCCACTTTGATGCAGCTGCAGAAGGTTTGAGTTCAGTGTTGAAATCTATGTTTCATGTGTACGTGTTACAAAAGGTAGGATTCCACCTCCCTCCTGAGGATCCATGCGTGTGAATAGAATTGCTCGTACAGCACTAGACAGACCCACGGAAAAAGTGTGTAGCCCACCTAGTTGACAGCTGATTTCCAGTACAGCTAATCTGTTTGACAAAAATAGTGCGAGGAGAGAAACTCTTTGCACACCAACAAACACTGACTCCCTAACAACATACAGTATAACTTGGCAAATCAGTTACGCTGCTATACTGTAGCTCACCTTGACCTTGGTTGCCCTTGTGGAAGACTCTATCCTATAAAAACAGAAAATCGAGCCCTAAATGTCGTTGAGTGCTAGAAGTGTCATCAACAAGTGTGATCGACAATGGTTTTACCTCTTCGTATGATACAAAAAAATCTTCCTCTTGAAATACAAACATGGTTCCTCTGATTCAACTGAATCAGCTTTAAATCGGAGGAATCGGTGTATTTGAGTCATTTCATGAACATAAAAACCATATTGGTGTCTTTTTCTAGGTGTGACGGTGTGTAGTGGCCAGTGTGCGTGGTTTTGCGTGTGTGTGTGTGTGTATGTGTGTGTGTGTTTTATGTGTGTTTATGAATGAGTGGCGTAGCAGCTGAGGGTTGTAACGTGATGCCAAGATGCTGCTGTCCCTGGGAATGCTGATGCTGTCGGCCACGCAGATCTACACCATCTTCACAGTCCAGCTCTTTGCCTTCCTCAACCTGCTGCCTGTGGAAGCTGACATCGCTGCTGTGAGTAATTCTCAACAGAAATGCATATAAGACTGTCATGACTAGCATGTCAGACCCATGATTTCAGTTTCCAGGCCCTTAGAGATCTAGATTAACAGGCAGGCTCCTTTAATATTTTTCCACAAAGACTGAAGACAATCTCCCTGTTTTTGTTGTGGAAACAATTTTAGAGTTGCAGAACCAATCCGTAGTCTTAAAAACAGACTTTAAAGTGACTCGTACCTGTAAACGCTGTCCTGCCAGCAACCCTTGTTTTGTAGGTTGGCCCAGCTGCAGTCATTAAGAGAGACTCTCTCAAGGTTTGTTGATGTATGTGGTGAAACATATATTAAGGCCCAAATGCATAGCTAGCAATAACCCACTATGGTTCTCTGCAGGTATCTGGTGTTAAATTGCCTCACCATAGAACCAGCTACTGTGACTGTAGAACTGGACCAAGTGTGTTGACAGGCACTCCTTTGATGGTCCAAACACAGTGTCAGACAGCCCGTCAACCTTCACTCAGTTTAGTTAAGTTTGTTGTGATGATGGATCAAACTTGAGACATAATTCACTTTATTTTCCTGTCTTTCAGTACTCGTTTGACAACAAAACAGAGAATTTCGATGACCTCCCATCACGGTTTGGCTACCGGCTACCCAGCAATGGCTTGAAGGTGGGTTGGATGATATCTGTTCTAGTAGGCTGATTCTCTAAAATTGCAGGTGACTACATATTCCCACTTTTTATACATATATGTTTCATCAGTTTTTTTAAAGTGTGAAATTTTATCATTTTACTTTAACAAATAAATTGTGACATCATCATTTTTGGTTGCAGGCCTAATTTTTATTACATAATAAACAGATGAAGTTCATTAGGCTTGCAACAAAAAAAATGATTTAAAAAGCCAAATTTACTCCACAAAATACCAAAAGAACCCCGCACTTTAGAAAGAAAATAAATAGATCGATAAAAGAGGAAGGGAGGAGACACTAAATGAAAAAGGATGGGAGACATCGTAATACCGCCATTAGTCTAACAAATTTAACGTTGAAAATATAAAAAGGAACGATAAGAGAAGCACTGCAAAAAAGAACAGTAACGTGCTGTAAAATGTCTCCCCACCGTTGCTGCTGTGTGCTGAGGATTGTGCTAATGTGTTGTTGTTATTGTGGACATTCTGTATTCCTCCCTCGCTCTGGCTGATCCACAAAGCTCACAAACAGTAGGGATGATTCATGTCTGCTATCTAAGCTGGTCATTGTGGCGGTTCTCACGGCCGGGAGCCCGGTTGTTGTTGTTGTACAAAGGCTTTAGGGTGAACAGAAGCAGTTGATGGTAAAATGCTTAGTCTTTTTGCTTTGTGTGTGCTTGTGCCTGCAGGTTCGTCGCTGTATATCTGGACATACATAATTACAGGCCTTTTAATTTGACACCATTACGGCACCCTGGAAACTAATTTTGGAATCGTCAAATTGACCTCACAGAGTATTTTTAGGAAGTAATGCTTGGTTTGGGATAGACTTGGTGAAGGTGAACACACGCTGAAACACACAGTCGCATTTTTCTATTTTCCGTTTGGCTGCTGCCTGTTTGACATAGCCATCGCGAGGGACTGCGCTGCCACTGCAGCTGAGGGTACAGCTATCTTCAACATATGGACATGGCAGTAAAGAGGGAACTAACACTGTTGGTATATTGTCTCTCAGTTTACATGGCCTAATTTGGGTCATACAGTGTGCAACTTATTTTAAAAAAAAGTATTGAAGTTAGGTCACAGTCTGAGTGTAGAACACTGTTACGTATTTATAGTTTTTACACGGGTCACACCAAAGGAAGGCTTTCGTATGTGTCATCTCTGCCCAGGCGAACAGCAGCCATGTTGCTCAGTGTCATGTAAGATTATGTGTTATGAAAGCAGAGAAAAGGCTTAGCGTCAGTGTGGCTCTCTCTCTTAAATTCACATCTAATCTCTGTCTTACTTTTGACCTCCACTCTCCCTGCTGCTGTCTAGCCAGGGCAGAAAGGCAGACTCTCCACCCTGGTCCCTCAGGGCTGAACTCAGTGTATCTAGCACATCTCTGATTCTTCCCTACTCTCTCTTCCTGGTCAGATAACATGTAATAAAACACCCATAACCTTCTTATTGGACTCTGAGTCCATTTAGATTTCTGTTTAAAGTTCTCCTGCACACATCTATGAAGGTAAACACAAATACTGAAAAAACAAACAAAACACTTAAGTAAAGGTAAATAGCAGAAATCATGTAGTGTTGATGTACATACAAATATACAATACCACATTATAGATAGTCACATATTTGTTTTGTGTATTTTTTTCGCTCGAGACTTCATGTTCTCTCATCGTCCTTTTCTATGTCGAATACAGGGCCATGATTGTAACATTTCAAAAGTGTGCTGTGTATATATACATGTATATAAAATTTACTGTTCGTGGCGAACTCTGCACATTCCTCAAGTATTTCATAATCATAGGGAAACTGAAAGATTCAACTGTTGAGACAAGGAGGGAAAATACATTTTTGACTGCGGGGACATCCGTCCTTTCGACCAGGATTATTTACACCAGCTGCTCAAAGAAAAACTGACCCCTAAAGTTATACATTAATCAACCTCCTTTAACATTTTGTCCCCAGCTGTTATTTTTCACACAAATATTGCATAAAAGTATGTTCAATACGGAAAAAAAGAGGAAGGGAAACTAATGCTTCTTCCAGTTCCTCATTCCACTGCTCCCCCTCGGATCCTTAAATCTCTGCCTTTTTATCTCCCTGTCCAGAGAAAGACAAAAAAGGTGAACGTGCCTTTACAGGTTTAGCCATAACCCACTTGAATTATCCCCCTCAAATCCATCAGATGTGCTAAATCTTCAGACTTTTAAGTAGTGTCAAAAACCAAGGCCTTTTTTTTTTATATATACATATGTCACTCCCTGTCTTGGTTGGTTTCTCATTATACCATGCTTGATTTGTTAATTTATATACAAAAGAACTTTAGAACTGTGTGTGTTACAAAAATAAAGCTTTACTCATGCAATTACCATGCAGACTACTAGGAAAAATCTCCGCCTTTTTTAGTCTTCAGAAGTAAACTCACTTTGTGTTGAAGCATTGTAAAGCTGCTGCTGTTTAACGCCTGCAGAAACCTCTGATATCACAAGGCAGCACAAGTCTGTTTGTCTCTGGAGGATTCCCCACTGGCTGCGAGGCCGCTAACAGAACCCCCCCCCCCCCCCCCCCCCCCCCCGTTTCTTCTCGCACAACTGAGGCTGTGTAAAGTTACCTCAGGGTCTCAGAATAAGACCACGGCCAGCCTGTACACACCCACTGTATGCAACAGTTAATGCATGTACGCGTACCGCATGTCACAGTCAGTATTTGAGGGAGTAGTTGCTTAAATGTATGGATGGTACAACACATATTAGACAACATGTAAAGCCAACATTGTGTTAGTATCAGAAAATATTGCTTAAAAAAATATGGCTTGATATATGTGGACAACAAACTATCCTGTTTTTAATTCATCAGTGATATTTTCAACTGCTTAGTCTGCAGCAAATTCTTGTGATAAGAAAGATAAATGATTGATGACAGTAAAGCTCTTTTAGGAAATAAGGGCGTGGTTCAGGTGTGATGGTAGGAAGACTCTTCATGACAATATTGGCAGCTCTATTTCTGTTTCGACATTAGAAGAAAGAAGAGCACTGAAGGGTTTTTTTTTTCCTCCATAGACGCTCTTCTACTGACCGGCTTAATCTACTGCAGGAGTTTGTTGAGCTGATTGGTTGAAGTTAGCCATGATGGACAGATGGCTCTCCCAATCACTTCTTTTTTCAAGAAGTTTCTACGGTCGATTTCCCCAAAGGTTCTGCGTAACAAACTGTCTGGTCAGTCAGGTTCTGTCCCAGCAGTGTCAAATAGAACCACTTCATCTGCAGTTAATTCACCATTAAAAGGGTAAACAATTAATAATAAATGTGTAGGATAACAAACCACAGGAACCACAAGTGCCTATAAGAAGTGAATCTTTACGTCGTTGCATCATATTTTTGCCAAATGCTAAATAGTTTTTGTCCCAGTGTTGCAGTCACATTTCTAAACTTTGATATTTAATCAGATTTGTGCAACTGACGCATAGTGGACATCATCTGTCGGACCTTTTTGCCTCTGTTAGATACTGAAGAAGGCTGCTCATTCTCTGCCCTGGCCTACACAGACATGTGGGCATGACTCAGCAATGTGAGACTTTATTTAGATAACTGGCCAGGAATCAATACCCAACCTAAAATAACTATGTTCTCTTTTTGCCGTTTCATGAGTTTCAGGGTTTTTATTTTCCTCTTCTTTTTTTTTTCTTTGGACCTGCTGTCAGTTTTACAATTACAGGCTGATGTGTAGGCGCAGTCTGAGAGGAGATGCTTGAGGTTCCTCTGGAAAGTTTTTGTGGTTTGGATATGCAAGGGGGAGGAGATGGCGACTGTGGCTGAACAGTGATTGTTACTGAAATCAGTTTTAAATTTGCGAGTTTACCCATTTCAAAGGTTTATTATGAATCATGTCCATTAAAATGAGTCCCACTCAAAACAAGAAGACCGATGTGCCATCTTGAAATGTCTTCTTTCCAAGTAACAGTTTGAAATTCAAAGATACTTTGATAGACCAAGCAAAGCAGCAACTCTACTGGAGTTCTTTTGTTGAGTATTTTTTTTAAGTAGACAAATTTATTATAAACATTATTGAATTATTCTAGCTGTAAAATATACCCTTTTCTGAAATGTTAAAGTGACATTGTCATTGTATCATAAAGAAGCAGCAGGATGGACTTCCTCTTATTATTTCGTAAACTCTATTTTGTGAAGATTCCCCCTTATAGTTAATTTATGCAGGCTCTAATAAGAATGCAGATACAAAAATAGCATTATCATTACATAAAACTTTAAACTATTTTCTTTGGTAAACCCCCCATATGGATACCCGTCTGAGTATCCTGAATTCTTCTTTTGCTGTAGGTAAAACTGATTCTAGTGCCAACAAGGTAAATTAATTTATGTCAAACATGAAATTTCAAACTCTACACCATCCATGTGGACACAGAATAAATGTGTAAAGTGTTTGGTGAGTGCTGGACAAAGTTGTAAAATAATATTCATAAGAAATCTTAAAATACTCAGTAAGAAGTGGAACATTGACACTGACAGGAAGAGTTTATATTTCTCCACTGCTTTGTCATGGTGATTCAGGATTTGAGTGGTTGCCTAATGCACCTGGTTGATTCATTCATCTTGTGTTTGGGTCTCGTAAATGTAACAAAGTGAAATGAGCTCGCGGAGCGGACGGAAGGTTGCTGCTCACGTCAGTGTGAACGGGAAAAGTGATGTGGCCATCATTTACTATCTCTTTCTCAAGATTAAATTAATTCTGGCATCATTTTTCATCATCCCAACGTGACCTACAAACAGACCTACATTTATTTAGATTTATACCCCCTAGTTCACTCTCCTGCCTATCCAGGGTGAGCGCACTCATGAGTGGGAAGAGTTTCTACCATAGAAACCCTGATGGTGAATGTTGGAAACATTGTAATTATAAACAAATTGTAAATTATGGCACGCAAAGCTTTTCATCTTTCTTCACTCATCTCTTGATACACTCATGATGAAGTCTGTCATGCAAGATGCTATTCATCTGAACAGGAACTGTTCTTCTCCTCAAGAGACCATGTGCAGGTCTCTTGAGGAATCAGGGATCATTCTAGAAACCTCTAATTTCTAGATGGCCACTCTACCTCCCAAAGGAATGCACTGATCCTACGTTTTCAGTCCTAATACCGAAAGATGGGCTTCGGGTATAAGCCTATCCAGAGTAACAATTCAGTACCGGTGTTTGATTCATGTGTGTGTGTGTGTGTGTGTGTGTGTGTGTGTATGTATATATATATATATATATATATATATATATATATATATATATATATATATATATAGATAGATAGATAGATAGATAGATAGATAGATAGATAGATAGATAGATAGATAGATAGATAGATAGATAGATAGATAGATAGATAGATAGATAGATAGATAGATAGATAGATATAGATATATATAGATATACACACACATACATATATATATACACACACATACATATATATATATACACACACATACATATATATATATACACACACATATATATATACATACATACACATATATATACATATATACATATATATATACACATATACACACACACATATATATATATATACATACATACACATATATATACATATATACATATATATATATATATGAGTAAGGCATCAAGCTTGATTTATACCTCGGATTTGAAATATTGTAAAACAACAAGTAAAAAATAGATATATATGTACCTTCACTGAATTAGTGTTAATATTTTTGGAGAAAACTCTTAAGCAAGCAAGAATTAGGAAATATTTCAAAACTTGCGTACCCTCTCCTGTTAGCTCCCTCCATGCTATTAGCTTTCCTTCGAGCAAAATGCAGCTGACGGATTCACCGCTACACTACTGATGCAGGCTGTAGTTCGCATAATGTTATCGCATACGGCAGAATTATATGTAATAGATTTGCTTCATTTTCGTCGATGCCCTAGCTGACTTTTTGAGTCGGTATTCGTCCAGATTGGTGCATCTGTAATAAAAGCAAGGTGGGGCTAAACGGGATAAGTTATTTGCAACAGCAGGTGTGTATGTAGGTAGGTATGAAGCATCCTCACACCAATACTATGTCACACAAAATGCATCAAGGCATATGAGAGAGATTTAAGGTTATGCAAAAATATTACCCCAATATGGCTACCACAGGAAGTTAACAGCAGCAACCAAAAACGATTGGGATCCAGGTGGGACTGCATTGAGAACTTTGTGTAAAATTCCATGCTGTACAGACGCTAACAGCGAGGAGATAGTGAGAGCAAAAATGTAGGATCCCAACAACCCGTCCAGGTGGAGACAACCTGTGTATTTGCTGGTCTGAAGCAAGCAAACTCTGTGGAGTCCCACAGGTTTATAATCTGCTTACAGGAAGCCCCAGTCAGGCTACAACAAGTTATTAATTCCTGTGTTTTTCTCAGTCAGAACTGAAAGCAACGTTTTTTTCTGACAGGATTAAGAGCGCTGACGGTGCAATCATTTGGAATAGTCCACAGTAGCGACCCCCCCAGCCTGCCCGCGCCTTCTACCTCTGCAAGAACAGAAACCCCCTCTGAGATCAAATGAGTCAAAATATCTGCTGACGCCAACGGGTGCAAGTTCAGACTCTCACCGACCTTTTTTGAGCATTAAAGAAAATACCCCGCTGAGTCAATGTCAGCTGATTAAGCCGATTTATGACGCTCACTCACAATGGAGGCCATGGGTTTCCATTATCACTTTTATTTACAGTAAGTGCACCTTTAATAATGTAAGCCACTTTTGCTGCAAACGTAACTCATGTTTCCACCTGCTTTTTCACTCTAAGCCTACCAGACTTCTGATTCAGCATGTGGGATGAATAATTCATCCTTGTGTACTTTTATCCTAATTTATGTGACTTCAAAACGAATTCCATAGTGGAGATTTCTGGAATCTTGCAGTTTAGATATTCCCAGGGATTTTTTTTTTAATCCCTTCATTGGTTCATTCTTGTTTTTGTTTGTTTGTTGTTTCATTTGTTTCGTTTTTCAGTCATTTGACCTTTATTATGTCAAACTAACTCAGTCTAGCAGGAATCAACAGGAACTACTTTCTACTGTTAAAGAGCCCCTACAGGACAGTCGGAAAAATACTTTTACGCAAGTCTCCCTGCAGCTGTAGCTGAGAGTCTGGTAGAACAGTGGAATTATACACGCTTAAAGGGCTGGTTAACGTCCTACTAGAGGAGCTTTATGGGGTTTAAGTTGATATTCTCACACAGTCAGCGGTTAAAAAACATCTTCTCATCCTCCAGGATCTCCCTCCTCCTCCTCCTGTAGCTATTTCCTGTTTTCCACCCTGCTCTGGTCCCTGCACCCTCTCTACAGTGCTGACAGGTCTTCTACAGCTTTGTTGGCCCAGCAGAGGGCGCTCTTGTCACTGCTTTTAGAGTTGGGAGGAATATGAGGCAGTGGTACAGTGATGTCATTGAGCAGGGAGGCAGGGCTGCAATAGAATGGGCACTAGAGGTGATGGGGGCCAGGGTGGTGGGTATTTCCTAACATCCTCCTCTTTCTTGATATATGATTCACCCAATGACTCCCTGATCCCAGAATTTCAACATTTCAATGGTCGTGCCCTTTTGAGTGTTGAACTTGAATTAACGACGAAAGTGTGTATGTCAGCAAAATTGTCTCCGCTGTTCTACAGGCGTCCCAACTGTAAATGTGATGCGTCACTATGGTCATTTTCCATCTGGGTGCTATTTTCCATCAAGACAAACTGACAGAAGATCAGTTTTCTGTTTTTGTGTGTGTGTGTGTGTGTGTGTGTGTGTGTGTGTGTGTGTGTGTGTGTGTGTGGGAGAGAGAGAGGGAAGTGCTGACTTTCCTCAATGTACATGCTGTTTCTTCAAGCGTTGGGAAGGGGGGGCAGAGTCTTACAACAGTCCACACTTCCTGTCTACCACCTTGCCTCAGACACACGCACACACACAGACACACACTCGTAGTAGTTACATTTGAATATTAGCAACAGCAGCAGCTCAGAATTTATATCACACACAGTCCCTCCCTCCTCATCATCTCTCATCTCCTTTCCTTTCTTTATCATGTCTGTGTGCTGGTTATTTGCACCTCCTCTGTCTGGCCCCCTCCTGTCTTTCTATTTTTGTCTTCTCCATCAGTATTTCTCTGGTATTCTTTTCTTTTTTTTGGTTTTCGGCTGTTCTCTGATTCTCTTTGCCTCGCTTTTTGTGTCTTTTGTCTGTTTCCTCTTTGGTTTGGTTTCCCTTTATCACCCTGTCACAGTCTCTCTCTCTCTCTCTCTCTCTCTCTCTCTCTCTCTCTCTCTCTCCCCCCTCCCTCTCTGCCTCCCCCCTCTTAGTCACTTCAAAAGCTGTTGAAACAGACAGGGAGCTGAAGAGAGAGAAAGATGGGGAAATGATACCAGGGGTTTTAAGGGCAAACTACGGTCTTGACACTGAGAACAGTCATATCCTTATTACATTGATTCAATCTTGATATATTTGTGTCATACCATGAGATCATACACAACTGTTCTTTATGTCTCAAATGCTCTTCATTCCAGTGGAAAGCTTTGTATTCATCATCCATGCATTACCAAATTAAATTTACATTCAAGGTTCAGATAGAACTCCCACAGAATATTTAGTTTTTTCACCTCAGGTTGTTCGTGTGAGCAGCAAGATGGAAGTGCTCAGAGAGCTCAATGCTATGAAATGACCGTAATTTATTATACTGTGATTTAATATGTTTTTTAAAAATGTAATCTGGTGGCTTGTTGTTTCATTGGTCAGCATCTATCTGCATAGATTATATTTAATGCTTATAAATCGATTAAATTCAGTTACATGAACGGAGTAACCTCAGAGGTGACCATTGATGTCACTTTGTAGCTGTAGACATTAATCACCAGAGCTAAACGCATGCCTTGTTCCAGCGTGGTTTTGTTCTGTTTGTTTTTTAAAATTGACCTTAGGAAGGCATGAAACTGACTGAAAGAGTGAGGTGATTATTTAGTCATTAATAGAACAGTCTTTTGACCAAAACTAAGACTGGAGGCTGTTCTACCACCACGTAGCATGATGCAGCATAACTCTTCCCGTCAGTGCATTTGTATTTTTGAAAAAGGCCTCTGAGAAAGCATATATGTCTAGAGTTCCATGGTCACTCATATTTATGTCACCATGGTTGTGTCAGAGTTTATTTTATAATGTCATCACCCGCAGGGTTTCCTGATTGGTGCACGACCAGAGAATGCGTGCGAACCCATCGAGCCTCCTCCGAGGGACAACTTGACGGGCGCCTTCATTGTCCTCATCAAGCGCTTTGATTGTAACTTTGATATCAAGGTAAGAACCTTCTTATTTTTTGGTGTGAATGACGTATGTTTATCCGATTCTCTGTGGAATTCCTTTCAAACAAGCTGGTTTCAGATCGAATCAGTTCCTGTGGCGGTGTGATGTTGTCAACCATAATCCACTGATCCAGAACCAGGACTTGTCCTCCATTTTCTCTGTGTGAACACAACACAAACCAAAGAAAGGTTATTGCTGTTGATGTCATGACAGACTACAACCCAGATGACGGCGATGAAGCATATCACTGCATCATGATGAGCTGCGGTTCTCTGAAAGTTGACCGTAATGTGGACGTCACTGTCCCTATTCAAATGAATAGGAGAACCTGCGTGTTCGCTGCAGCCTTTTATTTATTCTAAATCCAACCTTAATCAAGTCATAACTCTCTAATTACCCTTAACTAACCATTGGTAGTCTTAACTTAAAGACACATTCCCCACTTCAAACAACAACTAAACATAACCAGTTGTATTCTGATGGCTGAAAATATTCTGTTTTGGGTTGTTGTTTTTTTTCCCAAGGCTGTTTTACTGTTTTACAACACCTGGAAATCATCAGAAACACCATTTATTTCACCAGCTGTTTATTTATATGGGAAAACTGCTAAAATTACAAGAGCATGTGTGTGGTAGACAGACATGTGCTGCTTCATTCTGCATATCAGTAGTAGTTGTGTTGACGGTGCAGCGAGTTTCACAGGTCAGCTGGTCAGCAACATAAAAGCAGGAAGTGGCCATTTCCCTAAACACGGTTTCCTGCACGAGCATCTCTCCTGCTCTCCTGCTGTCTTTTGTTTGCCTCCTGCTGCTGCTCTTTTGTGTGTGTGTGTGTGTGTGTGTGTGTGTGTGTGTGTGTGTGTTTTAACACTGCAACTAAAGTTCAGTGCAAAACCCCTATTTGCAGTGGTATGACATAGACGATTGGAAATTTTTAACTCAGGGGAGAATTTGGTTTAAGTTCATCCAGTAAAATGAAATATTAAAGACGACAAAAAAATAAGCCCCTAATATTTCTGTTGTTGTAATTCAAGTAAATTGGGAAATGAAATTCTCTCTCATTTTACAACATTTCCTGAGACTTTTCAGGAGCTGCACACATCCTGAGTTGTCACAAACTTGAAGAGTGAACCCATTAGACCTCCCTTTGATTAGAAAAGCATCAGTTTTTCAGTCTGAGCAGTTGATTAATTTGCTAATATAGTTGGTTGTAAGTGAATTACTGGGTTTTATGAATACATTCCCTCCTGCAGATTCCTGAAGATGATTATTACCGGAGGACAAATGATTCAAACAGTTTATTCTTGTTTAACTTGGATTTCACACTGGAAGAAAAGTCCAAATTTAGGAAAATTCATGCGGTAGCTCTGTTCCTGAAGTCATCTTTTGTTTTGTTTTGTTTTTTTTGCGGATTCAGAGAGGGAAGGGTTGTCGAGAGAAGGGAGGTAAAGAGGGGGGAAGGAGAGTGAGGATTATGAGTGAGAGGAGGTATGCGCAATGGGGAGAGCTCGAGCAAAGCGTGCAGCATGTCGGCATCTTTCTGTCTACCTCTTTCCATTCTTCTTGGTCTTACATTTACTTCTCACCTTTTCCCTCCATGCCTTTTCATGGTTGATCTCAATTTCGTTAACTCTCGCGTGTCCACTACATCTGTCTTTTTCAAGATGTTTCAGTCTCTCTGTTGTAACTCTGGAGCAGCTAAACAGCCTTATAAGGTCGCACAGCCCTGCACGCACTTACGCACACGCACGCACGCACGCACGCGCACGCACACACACACACACACAGGCGCGTGCGTGCATGCACACACAGTAGGTCTATACTTGTGAGGACATGCATTGAGATCCTACATTCCCCAGCTCCTGAGCCTAACCTGAACATCACAGTGCCGTGTGCCTGACCCAAATTCTTATCCATAGCTGAACCTAAACTCGCATGTCGGACTAAACTTCAAACTAAGTCTTAACAATCCAATTGCTTAGCAAGGCGTTTCATAGAGGCAGGACAAACCAACATGTTGTCACTTTTCAACACTGTTCTCCCCACCAAGGTTTAAAAGTTGTATTGGTCCTCAGAAAGCTAGATGTACAATCATCTACACACAGAAACACACTAACAGACAAGGCAATGAGGTGTTCATGGCTGGAGTGTAACCAGACTCCGCTCCACATATCTGTGTGTCAGCCAGACACACAATATATATACATACATCTCACACACACACACATGCTGATCTGTCACATTTGACCTCCTATAGCACTCATCAACCCTGTAAGAAGCAGCTTTGATTCACATTTGCTCCAATTTTCTCGCCGCTGCCATTATAATTTGATTAGTTACAGATTTTAGTCTTTCACATGCCCCCCCCCCAAAAAAAGCTCATCAATGCATTTGAATAGCTGTCACCTCTGCCTATTTGACTCTCATGATGTATTTTGACATTAATTCACGAATTTGTTGTTTTAGTCGGTAAAGTTATGTCTGAACATGATGTCAGTTTCCTTTTTAACAGTCTGTTGATTCCTGTTGGAAAGAGGAGGATGCTTCTTGCCCTCCTTCCTCATCCTTTTCCAGTCTCCTCTGTGTTTATTGGTCTTTTTTTGATATAAATATGGCGCTCAGACTTTCATTCTAATCACTCTTCACACCATCTGCTCTCAGGTCAATCTTACTTTTTGTAATTCAGTTTTCCTTTGACAAATGAGTATTAAAAAAAACTTTACATTTTTTTTTAGTTTAGAAAAATCAAACATTGTTTTTTGCTTTCAATGCAGAAATAAAAGCAGGCTAAGAAAAGTTTCTTAAAAATAGGTGACGAGAGGATCAAATGTAGGGCTTCAAGTGTACAAGAGTTGATTTTGTTCTGGCTAAAGTGTCTCTAGAGCCCCGTTTCAGACAAAACAAACTGCATCAAACCATCCTTCTTTTTGTAGTGCAGGGTCAGACTAGCTCTCATGATGTTTAGCGATTTGTGTGTATGTTGGGATTGTGGTAAGTGTGTGTGAGAATTGACTTCATTGTACCCACAGATGGAATTGTTCTATTCTGATGGGAGTGTTCTCTCCCAGGTTGATATGTCTCACCATCCGTAGGGAGCAAAGGGTCATTGAGTGGCTCAATGAAAATGATGGGAATCATAACGCTACAGTCTATAGTATATTAAAAAGAGAAAAAAAATTACGCACATACTCCCACTGTCCTTGTCAGGCATAGTTCCCTCCTGAAGCTGCAGGTCAGGGGTAACAAAGGAATAAGAGATTCCAGCTTGACTCAGACAAAAGTGTGTGTGTGTGTGTGTGTGTGTGTGTGTGTGTGTGTGTGTGTGTGTGTGTGTGTGTGTGTGTGTGTGTGTCACTCATTCCATTGCCTCCATTCTCTCACTGTGTCACTGTGGCCTCCTCAAGTAGTTAGCTGTTAGCATCCAGTTGAGTAAGAGCCTTAATGGATCTGTGGCTGTGATGTGCAATAAAACGGACACTCACCCACTTCACCCTCTGTCAAGTGTTCGCACCTTGTGTGTGTGTGTGTGT